>NC_138772.1:491784000-491894000 GCF_965119305.1 Pelophylax lessonae | reverse complement strand
CTTCCCAGTGAAAGGCTGTGCAGGGTGGAGGGGGGTTCAGGACAAGACTGATCATTGGAGGAGAGCAGGTTGAGTTCCCAGCACAGCTACAGAACTGACCATCACATGTTCTCCTGCTTAGTGTGGTCAGTTTTTAATAAGAAGACAGAGGGACTTACCACAACACCAGGGATTTCACACAAAGTAATACAAAGAGGAAACTTTTTCTTACAAGTACATGGTACAGTGGTCACATATCAGGAATATGAAGTGATGGGTTTACATATTCTTTAAAAAAAAACTGTTATTAAAGTGGATTCAAAACCTCACATATACCCAGTGAAGTGAACAGCCTCAGATGATACACAAAGACGAAACAAATCTTCCTACAAGAGTTTTACCTGTGTATCTGTAGTCTTCAGCTTTCTACATTCCTCTAAAGTGCAGATCATGTTAAAAATATGTCTTCGTCTTTCAGCAGCACACAGGGGTGGGTGGGAAGACTGGACTTACACTGTGGGAGTGTAAGCCCAGTCCCCCCCCCCCCCCATTTACACAGGGAGAGGAACGAAGGAACGTGCAGAGCTGTAGTCCGAATAAACCAGCTCCCTGTTTATTTCCCTCTAAGCTCCTCGACACAAACTTTCAGCTACTGTTATCTCATGTGTCAGAGAACTTGTCAGAAGTGACTCATTCTGATAACAGAGGAACTGAGCACCAGAGAGAGACGACACACTTAGAGCTTTGTAGACAGATAAGTAAACAATACAGACATATGTGCTTAGTTTAACTTTCATGAATGGGATTTACAACCACTTTAAGATCAATTTTGCAAACCAACCAAACAGTAGGATTATTTCAATGCTTTGTACTGCTTTTCCCCCATCCCACTAACAAATAGGAGTGTCATAATTGCCAGTAATGCTGTGCCTGGGACTGGGGGCTTCCCCTGTATCAAATAGGAAATATTCAATAATAACAGGCAATACCAGGATTCTGCAGGCACTCCTCAGTGCGTAATTGGACTCAGATTCTTTATGAAAGATAAATGCTATACATTTTGGGGGCTACAGAACTTTGCATCTAGTGCAATATTTTTTTATTTTTCACACACAAATTATTTAAACCCTCCAAAAAATTATATAGTATCTGAAAGCAGAGGCCCTGTAGAAATAAATGGTGTTGGTTGCATTTTTCATTTTTTTTTTGATGGACAATATTTGCTCAAACGTTTATAAAATCTATATTTTCAGTAAAAGGTACACTAAAATTAAATTTAGTGCACAGAACCACCATATAATATCTATTTTTTGTTAAAATATCAACCATACATAAAACAAGTCAGAGATATCAAGGTTGCATGAGTAAATAGATATCAACCTTAAAATTGAACGCAAACCTGAAGAGTAGAGATGGGTTCTGTGTTTGTGTGTTTACTGAATGAACAAATGGGGCACTCGGCGGGAAGTTCACCCGTCGATGAACGCCCCATAATGCACTGCACTCTTGCAGTGCATTAATTGCTGATGACTGACCAAACCATGCACCTGACCTGTGTGCTTTGGCCAATAACAGCACAATGTCCTGTCAGAGTCATGACTGGCCAAAGGCAAAGTGTCTTCAGCCAATCATGGCTCAGGTTCTAAGTCCATGCCCCACACTATATAGGGCTGCTGCTTACATGGCAGCCGTGTATAGTGTGTGATAATAGAGATTAGGTAGGTAGTTAGTAGATAGTGAATTCAGTTAGTTTAGTGCAGTCAGTGTAGTGTACAGGCATACTCCACTTTTAATATGTATGGATATGTTGTAGTCCTGGGTCAAATCTTAGTGCTCTCCAAGCTGACCAATATTTCTCGTAGATGCCAATGTTAAAGACGGGGAGCAGTGCCACGTCAAGCTGTCCAATATTTCTCATAGATGCCAATGCTAAAGACAGGGAGCAGTTCCATATCCAGCTGACCGATATTTCCCATAGATGCCAATGAGCGCGGAAAGCTGAAAATTGGTCTGGGCAGGAAGGGGGTGAAAGTGCCCTGTATTTAAGTGGTTAAGGGCAACCCTATGACAAAATTTTTTTAAAAAAACAGTGTAGGGTCCCCCCACAAATCATACCAGGCCCTTTGGGCCCCCCCAAAATCCATACCAAACCCTTACCTGAGCATGCAGCCTGGCAGGCCAGGAAAGGGAGGGTGCAAGTGAGCACCCCCCCTCCTGAACCATACCAGGCCGCTTGCCCTCAACATGGGGAGGGTGCTTTGATGATGGGGACAAGGCCCTCTTCCCGACAACCCTAGGCTGTGGTTGTGAGGGTCTGCGGTTGGGGGACTTATCGAAACCTGTACCCATTCACCAAAAAAGTGTAAAAAAAAGTATAAACCACAGAAGATAGTTTTTGACAAGTCCTTTATTAAAAAGAAAAAAAAATAGTCACCCTTGATGTAAATCCATCGTTAATCACGATGGATTTGAATAAAATAAAAATGCTTAGCCTCTTAACAGGCTACCCGCCGTATGCCGATGATCCGCTTTGACAGTTTTTTTTATAGGCAAGGGGCGGGACCCCCTGGCTACGTTAAGTGGTGGAACTGCCCCTTCTGACCTCACATGACGTCAGAAGGGGCAGTGCCACTGGGTGATGTAACCCCCAACGGGGGGGGTGTTCGGCCAATCCCTAGTGAAGAGGTGAAAAGTTACAGTATACAAAAATGTTGGCGCGATTTTAAAAGGATATCAACTTAGAGTTAACTATGAATGATGGCCCTATAATTATTGCCCTCATTCTGATTCACAGTGATACTTAACATGTACTGCAAAATCGCTGTTTATACAAACGTTTGCATCGAGGTGTGTGTGGTGCAATGGGGTTACTTAATTCTTTTAATTGTGCTGTGATTTTTTAACACTTTCTTTCTTTAACTTTCATGCTATCACATGGGCAAATGACAGGGCCTCTTTATGGAGACATAAAAGTTCTGTTAAATCCCTTATGTCACCTCTGCCCTCCACCCATGCTAATCAAACAGACATCACGCTGCCTACCCGGGAACAGAAGTTGGGGAAAGACAGCACTGAACCTGACAAAATGCCCGTTGTTTTTAAGGTAATTCATCTGAGAGGAGATCGTAATCCTGAAAGCATTTCCAGCAGTCCTGAACTCCCATAGCTCACAGTACCATAAAATCGATCCGGTGACTACAGCCACCAAGACCTTTATTACTGAAAGGTCAATCACTGGCTTAAAAAATGGTACCAAGCTGCTTGTTTTTACTACTTGAAGCTCAGGCCGTTCTTGTACAGCCTGTGAATGGCAAATGGTTAAACTGGACCTTTCATTGATTTTACAAGTTTGCAATAATACATCCCAATACACATTACACAATACCAAAATAGTAAAAAAAAAAAAGCTATACCTTTTGTTCCTAAAAAGACAATTCCATTCACATGACTTTTCACAGGCTGGGATGATGCCATCATTCTGCAGCAGACAGGAAGAAGTATTTTCTTAGTCTCCTCTCCTCTAATGCTCAAACTGCAACATTGTAATTTGTAGGAATATGAGAAGTGATCTGTGTCAGACATTGTGAACACAGAAAGAGCTGCACAGGCACCAATATTTACATGATTGTTTCATCTCTGAGCCAGCATTAGGCCCCTTTCAAACGGGCGTTGTTGTGCCGCATGTTTTATTTTGAAATTCCAACACTCCTGGCAGGAAGATTACTCACATTTGTACATTGCGATTACTTGGGTTTACATGTGGCTGCGTTTAGCTGCGGTAGTGAATTCTTGCCTTTTGTTTAGCAACTGTTTACTTATTTTTTCCTTGTATTGCGATTAACTGCATTTATATATAGATAGCTGCAGTCGCTCCTGGACGCTGTCAACTTTATTTTTCTTAAATGCAAAAAAACGTATGTTATGAAAACGTTGCTAAACGCAGTATGTGAATGGGGCCATAGGGATGCATTGTCTGCATTTGGCTGCGGTAAATACGTTACTCTTTCCGCAGCTAAAATCTGAAATCTAACAGTTTGTGTGAAAGGGACCTTATAGTCCCAAAAATGAACCCTAGATAATGCCTTCACTTATTATGCAGTTGACCAGGTTTAACATCACTGCCCTCAAGCTAATAAATTGGAAAGTAGGTGTGATGTTTCTCAGGCAGAAAGCCTCTATTTCATTTGAATCATTTACATATGGTAAAGCCCAACTCCAGCCACAACTATAGAGTGGAGAATGGTTGGAATTTCTATGTTTATTGCTGTCAGGGAGACTGCCCCTATCTTCCTGTCCTGGTACACAACAGAAAAAGTCTGGAAATACAATGACAGGAAGTAATGGAAATCTCTCCAATAGGGATATATACTACTACAAAAAAAAAACTTTTTAAAGAGCATAATGCTCTCTAGGTTCAGCTGTACAAGTGAAATCCATAACCCTCATATTATATTCCAGTGTTGCAGGAAAAGGAACTGAGGGGAAATCTCTCTGGAAGGGTCACAGATAGCAATAAAAACTTGATAGAAGTTCAAACCTTTCCCTGCTCTATTTAAATTAACCTCCCTAGCGGTATGATTGTTTCCGATTTTAGGTGCTGAAAGCAGTACCATTATTTTGCATGTAATTCTTAAAGCGGAGTTCCAGCCACAAAATCATGCCTGTAGATTTTATGGCATCCGCTTCCTTATCCTTACCTGAGCAAGAATTGGATATTCCTGGCTTTTTTTTTTTTTTTGCTTACTTACCTTAATACCATCTTACCAGCTTACTTACTCCTTACTCGGCCCGCGCCATCACTTCCGCTTTGCAATGATTCCTGGGAGCTGAACGTCATCGCTCCCAGGAATCAATGCAACTGCACCGGCCCCGACGTCAGTTCCGGTGTAGGCGCGTCATACCTTGCTAAACAGCTTCTGGGCATGTCCAGAAGCTGTGCAGGGATGACGCTGCAGACCCGGAAGTGACAGCGGGGCCGGCGCAGTGCATCGTGGGACCAAAGAGGACAGAAGAGGACGCAGAAGAGGATCGCGCTGGCTTCAAGCTGCCCACACCTGAGATTGCAGCGCTGGAGAAGAAATTTTAAAAGTAAGTATTTCTTCTAAAAGGTAAGTGCGAACCAGGACAGAGCAGAGGCTATCCATTGTGGAATGTGCTAACCCTGACTGTCCGGGGGGCATGTTCATTTAATTTTTTTTTTCTGTGGCCGGAACTCTGCTTTAAGGACAAGCAGCCCAAACCAACTATTTACATATGATTTTTTTTTACTGTGCGTTCTTCTTTATAACATCTCGGGTATGATAACGTTTGAAACACGAAATCATAAATTATAATATAATAAATAACTATAAATAAGTTAAAGTATATATATATATATATATATATATATATATATATATACAGTGGGTACGGAAAGTATTCAGACCCCCTTAAATTTTTCACTCTTTGTTATATTGCAGCCATTTGCTAAAATCATTTAAGTTCATTCTTCTTCCTCATGAATGTACACATAGCACCCCATACTGACAGAAAAACACAGAATTGTTGACATTGTTGCAGATTTATTAAAAAAGAAAAACTGAAATATCACATGGTCCCAAGTATTCAGACCCTTTGCTGCGACACTCATATATTTAACTCAGGTGCTTTCCATTTCTTCTGATCATCCTTGAGATGGTTCTACACCTTCATTTGAGTCCAGCTGTGTTTGATTATACTGATTGGACTTGATTAGGAAAGCCACACACCTGTCTATATAAGACCTTCCAGATCACAATGTATGTCAGAGCAAATGAGAATCATGAGGTCAAAGGAACTGCCTGAAGAGCTCAGAGACAGAATTGTGGCAAGGCACAGATCTGGCCAAGGTTACAAAAAGATTTCTTTAAGGTTCCTAAGAGCACAGTGGCCTCCATAATCCTCAAATGGAAGATGTTTGGGACGACCAGAACCCTTCCTAGAGCTGGCCGTCCAGCCAAACTGAGCTATCGGGGGAGAAGAGCCTTGGTGAGAGAGGTAAAGAAGAACCCAAAGATCACTGTGGCTGAGCTCCAGAGATGCAGTCAGGAGATGGGAGAAAGTTGTAGAAAGTCAACCACCACTGCAGCCCTCCACCAGTCGGGGCTTTATGGCAGAGTGGCCCGACGGAAGCCTCTCCTCAGTGTAAGACCCATGAAAGCCCGCATGGAGTTTGCTAAAAAACACCTGAAGGACTCCAAGATGGTGAGAAATAAGATTCTCTGGTCTGATGAGACCAAAATAGAACTTTTTGGCCTTAATTCTAAGCGGTATGTGTGGAGAAAACCAGGCACTGCTCATCACCTGTCCAATACAGTCCCAACAGTGAAGCATGGTGGGGGCAGCTTCATGCTGTGGGGGTGTTTTTCAGCTGCAGGGACAGGACGACTGGTTGCAATCGAGGGAAAGATGAATGCGGCCAAGTACAGGGATATCCTGGACAAAAACCTTCTCCAGAGTGCTCTGGACCTCAGACTGGGCCGAAGGTTTACCTTCCAACAAGACAATGACCCTAAGCACACAGCTAAAATAACGAAGGAGTGGCTTCACAACAACTCCGTGACTGTTGTTGAATGGCCCAGCCAGAGCCCTGACTTAACCCCAATTGAGCATCTCTGGAGAGACCTAAAAATGGCTGTCCACCAATGTTTACCATCCAACCTGACAGAACTGGAGAGGATCTGCAAGGAGGAATGGCAGAGGATCCCCAAATCCAGGTGTGAAAGACTTGTTGCATCTTTCCCAAAAAGACTCCTGGCTGTATTAGATCAAAAGGGGGCTTCTACTAAATACTGAGCAAAGGGTCTGAATACTTAGGACCATGTGATATTTCAGTTTTTCTTTTTTAATAAATCTGCAATAATGTCAACAATTCTGTGTTTTTCTGTTAGTATGGGGTGCTATGTGTACATTCATGAGGAAGAAGAATGAACCTAAATGATTTTAGAAAATGGCTGCAATATAACAAAGAGTGAAAAATTTAAGGGGGTCTGAATACTTTCCGTACCCACTGTATATATATATATACATATATGTATCCCGACAGGGACAGCTTACCTTGCCCCCCCCCCCCCCCCCCGCCAGGAGAAACAATGGCTCTGCGGGAGGGAACACAGTCACTGTTGATGGGGGAATTGAGTGATTTTCTTTTCTGTGGTTGCTCCATCTATGGTCAGCTTTAGACTTTCAACTCCAAACAATGGAACCCCGGCCAGTTCATTCATCCCTACACTGATATCAGAAAAGCCATGTTGCCCTTATTAGCAGTCATACAGATGGTATACATCTTCAAGTTTACAAGGAAGAGTTCTGATGGGCGGATAAACCAGCATACACTGGGGAGGTTATTGTGGACAATTTATACATCCTACTGCCTATAGGGCTGATATATACTGTAAGCAGTGGATGGCTTTAGGTTTATGATTCCTGACATCAGAGGACTTAACGGCGTAGATATTGAATCTCTATCATTACTCATTGGTGGATTATGGCTTTAAAGGACATCATGAGATATCAGGGTTGATCTACTTGAAAATTAGCTGTTCACTTTGCAAATTAATTTTCCCTTAGCTTAGTGAATGAAGTGAAGCTCTGCTGACTTCTATCATCCAATCATGTGTAAGCAAAAATATATATTTTTTTTTCCTTACATTTTCCTTCTACGGTATGTGAGTATTCTTTGCAAAGTGAATTTCCACCACAATCACCAAGCTAAGAGAAAATTCTCTTACATAAGGAATAGCTTATTTGCATTTAGTAAATTGTGTCAAAACTAAGTATAGATTTTTGCATCCGGTATAGAATATAGTAAGCCTTTCATTTTGAGCTTTATTATTAGAGGTATAATGGCTGTGGAAGGGAGAACATGTAAAAATGGATTGTATGCCAAATATTTTCAATTCAGTCCAATTGACATTTTTTTAACCACTCGCCGACCGCCCCACACAGATTTACTGCGGGCAGGGCGGCTCGGCTGCACATAATCGCGTAGATCTACGTGATTATGTGCATGTGGATTCGGCAGCACACACACGCCACGAAAGCCAGACCGCAATCTTCGGCTAGAATGACAGAAGAGCAGACTGCTTATGTAAACAAAGCAGGCGGCTCTTCTGTCAGAGAGGAAGGGAAAGATCCTGTGATTCAGCTAAACTGAATCACCGATCTCTCCCTGCCTCTGTCCAACCCATCCCCCCACACAGTCAGTAAGCACTATTAGGCATATGCTTAACCCCTTGATCACCCCCGGTGTTAACCCCTTCCCTGCCAGTGTCATTTTTACAGTAACAGTGCATATTATTTAGCACTGATTACTGTATTAATGTCACTGGTCCCCAAAAAGTTTAATAAATGTTAGGTGTCCGATCCGTCCGCCGCAATGACAAAGTCCCGCTAAAAATCACTGATCGCCGCCATTACTAATAAAAATAAATAAAAAGTCCAAAAATCTATTTTTTTATATTAAATCTATAGTTTGTAAACGTTATAACTTTTTTGAAAACCAATTAAGTAATGCTTTTTGGGATTTTTTTTTAGCAAAAATATGTAGCAGCATATAAATTAGCCTAAACTGATAAAAAAAAATTCGATTTTTTTAAGAAAATTTTATTGGGAATGTTTTATAGCAGAAAGTAAAAAATATTGCGTTTTTTCTAAATTATCACTTTTTTTGTTTATAGCGCAAAATCAAAAACGCGCAGAGGTGATCAAATACCATGAAAGGAAAGCTCTATTTGTGTGAAAAAAAGGACATCAATTGTATTTGGGTACAGCGTCGCACAACCGCGCAATCGTCAGTTAAAGCAACGTAGTCCCGAATCGCAAAGAATAGCCTGGCCATTAAGGGCCTAAAACCATCCAGAGCTGAAGTGGTTAAAGATTAATGCTTGCCGACCGCTCACATTGCTGCTACTGCAGCAGAGTGGCTCGGCTAGATCCAGCAACGTAGACCTATGTCAGGCGCATTCATGGTCTGATTCGGCTCAGAAACGATCAGTCACCAGATGCAGACCAATGATTTTTGGTCTGGATCTAGTGATTGGTTCTGGCCAATGGCATCATGTCCCCTGTCTGTGTAATGTAAACATAGGCAGGGGAAGTGATGTAATTTTCCCTCCTGGAGCCCTTTCGGTTCCAGGAGAAGAAAGAGAGACATCTAAAACGTGAGTTCCACCAACAGCTCACTAACACTACCTCACATAGGCACACTTTGACCCCTTGATCACCCCTGATCACCCCCCAAACCCCTCACAGTGAACACTATATACAGTGGTATACAGATCTTTTACTGATCACTGTATTTAGTGTCACTTGTGACCCTAATTTGCACTTGCGCTAGGCCCAAATAGGGTTAGGGCACCCGCCATCTATCCCCTAATAAAATTTCAATACCTTGATCACCCCAGTTAACCCCTTCACTCCCTATCACACTGTGCACTAAATACAGTATATAGGTAAATACTGATCACTGTATTTAGTGTCACTTGTGACCCTAATTTGCGCTTACGCTAGGCCCAAATATGGTTAGGGCACCCGCCATCTTTCCCCTAATAAGCTTTTAACCCCTTGATCTCCCCCATTTAACCCCTTCACTCCCTATCACACAGTGCACTAATATATACAGTATATCAGCTAACTACTGCTCACTGTATTAGTGTCACTTGTGACCCCAGTTTGCGCTTGCGCTAGGCCCAAATAGGGTTAGGGCACCCGCCATCTATCCCCTAATAAACTTTTAACCCCTTGATCTCCCCCAGTTAACCTCTTCACTCCCTATAACACAGTGTACTAATATATACAGTCTATCAGCTAACTACTGATCACTGTATTAGTGTCACTTGTGACCCCAGTTTGCGCTTGTGCTAGGCCCAAATAGGTTTAGGCCCCCCTCCATCTATCCCCTATAAAGGTTTAACCCCTTGATCTCCCCCAGTTAACCCCTTCACTGCCCTGTCACAGTGTTCACTATATACAGTGATTACTGATCACTGTATTAGTGTCATGGGTGAGCGTCAGGGTCCCACCACACCACCGTTATTTAGCGTCAGTTAGAGTCAATTACACTAACCCACATACACACACACACACATACATACACCTCCATTACTAGTATAGTGTTTGAACAGATCAATATCTGATCTGATCAGAACTATGCTAGTGTCCCCATAGTTTAGTGTTCCCAAAAAGCGGTGTTTGCACAATCAGCACTGATTCCTGCCAGCACCTGCGTTTAGCCCCTCCGCCCAGCCCACCATACCCAGGCAAGTGCAGTAATCAATAGATTACTGTCACTTCCAAAAAACACAAATCACACAAAACCGCTGCGTTAGCAGAGTCAGGCCTGATCTCTGATAGCACTAGCAGTTTATTTTGTAGCGACCAAATAGTCCATGACAACCAGGTGCTTTATTACCTGTTAGTCACATTACTGTACTGGTAAATTTAGTTGATAAAATGTCCAAATGGTGGTACAGTAGTGCAGAGGCCTACAGTATCCTGACCATGTCAGATGAGAGCGATGGGGAAGCCTCCCTGGCAGAATCAGGGTCAGTATATGAACCTGTAGACAGCAGCGGCTCTGTGACAGACAGCTCCAACAACGGGTGGGTCCCTGCTAAGGTCAGGCGTAACCCGACCCCATTCTGGAGTTGCTGAGATGCAAGAACCGGATGTTTCTCGTATGCAGCAGATTGCCAGTACTAGTGCCGCTCACACTTCTCGTGATCTGGCAAGCACGAGCGGCCTAGTACACCCTGGACCTAGTTTAACCAGCACTGCAGTAAGACTTGATGACGTGTCGAGTCCAATAAGTGCAGTTGAAGCTGGTGCGGTGGCTAGCACGAGTAGTGGCCCGCAGCCACCGCGTGTTCGAAGACAGGCCCGTAAAGCCCATAGTGTCCTCCCTGAAGCGCTGGCTTATCCTAATTGGCAGCCCACAGATTCTACAGCGCCCGTACTTCCCCCATTCACTGCCCAACCCGGAATTCGAGTGGAAACAGCTGGTTTTAATCCCCTTAATTTTTTGAGCTGCTTTTCACTGCAGATCTTTACAGATCTATTGTGGATCAAAGTAATTTGTATGCTAGTCAATTTATTACCGCCAATCTAAATTCGTCCCTTGCCAGACCATTCGGCTGGGAACCTATAACGGTTTCCGATTTGAAGACCTTTCTGGGCCTATCCTTCAACATGGGCATTACAAAAAAGAGTGAATTGCGGTTATATTGGTCCACTGACCTAATTCACCAAATGCACGTTTTCTCTGCTGCTATATCCAGGGCCCGATATGAACAAATATTTTGGTCCATGCATTTCAACGACAATGAACTCTGTTGTCCTTGGGGAGACCCTGAATATGATCTGCTCCAAAAAATTTGGCCCCTCGTAGACCACTTCAATCAGCGGTTTCAGCCTTGTTTACCCCCGAACAAGATGTCTGCGTTGACGAGTCCCTGATAAAGTTTACTGGCCGCCTTGCTATGAAACAGTATCTCCCCAGAAAGCGTGCCAGATACGGGGTCAAACTGTATAAGCTGTGTGACAGGGCCACACAGAATTCCCTGAGGAAGTCACGTGGTATCGTGACGCAACGCGTAGGAGGAAATACCCGGAAGTGACGTGACGCAGCGGGACGGAGGTCCCCAAACACGATACAGGATACAGACATTTGAGATTTTAAATGTGAGTTGGCTATTTTTTGATTTAATAAAAGTCTCAATATACTGCACCATGATGGCCCCATTGTTTGTATGAGCTTAAAGGAAAAGTGGGAGTAAGTTAGGATACGAATATGGAAGGACCCTAGGAAAGCCCCCCATAGAAAATCGGTGCACACCCCCCAGGAGAAAGGACCGAACGATATCAGGAGATACAGGGATCACCCCAGGAGGAAGTGAACGGTGCTGGGACAAAGGAACCATATCTAAAGAGGGTCAAGTGATACAGGTGTATTACTGACCTCACTGAGGTGAGCATTTAGAGCACATAGAAGTGAGAGCACTGAAAGCATCCGGGACACAGAGAAAAAAGGTGGAGGAAGAAAATAAACACCACGGATCACTTAGACTGCATTTGATTTTGCACTAATTTGGGTTGGACACTTATTATTATTTTTTGAAGAGAATTTGTTGAAATTATTATAATTATCACCAAGAAGAAAAGTATTTCATTTTGTATTGTTACATCAGCACTACGGAATACACCGGTTATATTTATTTACGTTTGCACGAGTTCACTTTAAATGAGATAAGCACTTTATATTTAATTTTAAATGGAACACAAGCACTATATATAATTTTAATGGTATAAAGACACGGATATAATTTGAAGCACAGCAGCACCTTGGAAGTAAAAAATATTTTAAGCACATTATTAACCCTCTTCATCGTTTAAGTATGTAAATGGTCACAACAGCACTTTAAATATACAAAGATTTTTTTGATTCATTCTACTATTCACTGTGCATGAAATATAGAAATATTGATTGATGTGACAGAAACGCAGGAAGAATTTTATATATAAGATTAATATTTGTGACCAGAGGGGAGTGAACACAACATCGCTAAGGTTTTGAGGTTCCGGTTAGCAACCCCTGGAGTGCAGTACAACCCCCCTTATATTGTATATTGAAACTGTTTTATTTTGGTATCAGTTAACGTACATGCAGCATTAGGGTGAATAGCTGACCCTTCCAAGATAGCGCAGGAACCACACTTTATAAATTAGCACTGCAGTAAGACTTGGTGACGTGGCGAGTCTAATAAGTGCAGTTGAAGCTGGTGCGGTGGCTAGCACGAGTAGTGGCCCGCAGCCACCGCATATACGAAGACAGATCCGTATAGCCCATAGTGTCCTCCCTGAAGCTCTGGCATATCCTAATTGGCAGCCCACAGATTCTACAGCGCCCGTACTTCCCCCATTCACTGCCCAACCCGGAATTCAAGTGCAAACAGCTGGTTTTAATCCCCATAATTTTTTGAGCTGTTTTTCACTGCAGATCTTTACAGATCTATTGTGGAACAAAGTAATTTGTATGCTAGTCAATTTATTACCGCCAATCCAAATTCGCCCCTTGCCAGACCATTCGGCTAGGAACCTATAACGGTTTCCGATTTGAAGACATTACTGGGCCTATCCTTCAACATGGGCATTACAAAAAAGAGTGCATTTCGGTTATATTGGTCCACTGACCTAATTAACCAAATGCGCGTTTTCTCTGCTGCTATGTCCAGGGCCCGATACGAACAAATATTTTGGTCCATGCATTTCAACGACAATGAACTCTGTTGTCCTTGGGGAGACCCTGAATATGATCGGCTCCAAAAAATTTGGCCCCTCGTAGACCACTTCAATCAGCGGTTTTCAGCCTTGTTTACCCCCGAACAAGATGTCTGCGTTGACGAGTCCCTGATAAAGTTTACTGGCCGCCTTGCTATGAAACAGTATCTCCCCAGAAAGCGTGCCAGATACGGGGTCAAACTGTATAAGCTGTGTGACAGGGCCACACAGAATTCCCTGAGGACATCACGTGGTATCGTGACGCAACGCGTAGGAGGAAATACCCGGAAGTGACGTGACGCAGCGGGACGGAGGTCCCCAAACACGATACAGGATACAGACATTTGAGATTTTAAATGTGAGTTGGCTATTTTTTGATTTAATAAAAGTCTCAATATACTGCACCATGATGGCCCCATTGTTTGTATGACCTTAAAGGAAAAGTGGGAGTAAATTAGGATACGAATATGGAAGGACCCTAGGAAAGCCCCCCATAGAAAATCGGTGCACACCCCCCAGGAGAAAGGACCGAACGATATCAGGAGATACAGGGATCACCCCAGGAGGAAGTGAACGGCGCTGGGACAAAGGAACCATATCTAAAGAGGGTCAAGTGATACAGGTGTATTACTGACCTCACTGAGGTGAGCATTTAGAGCACATAGAAGTGAGAGAACTGAAAGCATCCGGGACACAGAGAAAAAAGGTGGAGGAAGAAAATAAACACCACGGATCACTTAGACTGCATTTGATTTTGCACTAATTTGGATTGAACACTTATTATTATTTTTTGAAGAGAATTTGTTGAAATTATTATAATTATCACCAAGAAGAAAAGTATTTCATTTTGTATTGTTACATCAGCACTACGGAATACACCGGTTATATTTATTTACGTTTGCACGAGTTCACTTTAAATGAGATAAGCACTTTATATTTAATTTTAAATGGAACACAAGCACTATATATAATTTTAATGGTATAAAGACAGGGATATAATTTGAAGCACAGCAGCACTTTGGAAGTAAAAAATATTTTAAGCACATTATTAACCTTCTTCATCGTTTAAGTATGTAAATGGTCACAACAGCACTTTAAATATACAAAGATTTTTTTGATTCATTCTACGATTCACTGTGCATGAAATATAGAAATATTGATTGATGTGACAGAAACGCAGGAAGAATTTTATATATAAGATTAATATTTGTGACCAGAGGGGAGTGAACACAAAATCGCTAAGGTTTTGAAGTTCTGGTTAGGAACCCCTGGAGTGCAGTACAACCCCCCTTATATTGTATATTGAAACTGTTTTATTTTGGTATCAGTTAACGTACATGCAGCATTAGGGTGAATAGCTGACCCTTCCAAGATAGCGCAGGAACCACACTTTATAAATTAGCACTGCAGTAAGACTTGGTGACGTGGCGAGTCTAATAAGTGCAGTTGAAGCTGGTGCGGTGGCTAGCACGAGTAGTGGCCCGCAGCCACCGCATATACGAAGACAGATCCGTATAGCCCATAGTCTCCTCCCTGAAGCTCTGGCATATCCTAATTGGCAGCCCACAGATTCTACAGCGCCCGTACTTCCCCCATTCACTGCCCAACCCGGAATTCAAGTGCAAACAGCTGGTTTTAATCCCCATAATTTTTTGAGCTGTTTTTCACTGCAGATCTTTACAGATCTATTGTGGAACAAAGTAATTTGTATGCTAGTCAATTTATTACCGCCAATCCAAATTCGCCCCTTGCCAGACCATTCGGCTGGGAACCTATAACGGTTTCCGATTTGAAGACCTTACTGGGCCTATCCTTCAACATGGGCATTACAAAAAAGAGTGAATTGCGGTTATATTGGTCAACTGACCCAATTCACCAAATGCACGTTTTCTCTGCTTCTATGTCCAGGGCTCGATACCAACAAATATTTTGGTTCATGCATTTCAATGACAATGAACTCTGTCGTCCTTGGGGAGACCCTGAATATGATCGACTCCAAAAAAATTCAGCCCCTCGTAGACCACTTCAATCAGAGGTTTGCAGCCTTGTTTACCCCCGAACAAGATGCCTGCGTTGACGAGTCCCTGATAAAGTTTACTGGCCGCCTTGCTATGAAACAGTATCTCCCCAGCAAGCGTGCCAGATACGGGGTCAAACTGTATAAGCTGTGTGACAGGGCCACAGGCTATACAGTTAGTTTCCGTGTCTACGAAGGAAAAGATAGCACTGTGGAGCCCACCGACTGCCCAGACTACATAGGGAGCAGCGGTAAGGTCGTTTGGGACTTGGTGTCACCCTTATTCGAAAAGGGGTACCACTTGTACGTGGACAATTTTTATTCAAGCGTGCCACTTTTTAGACACCTCTTTCAATTACAAATTGGCGCTTGTGGCACTGTGCGCTCTAATCGCCGGGCTTCCACCAACGGCTAGTAAATGCCCCACTGAGTCCGGGGGAGAGAGCCTGCTTGAGGTGCGATGAATTTCTTGCAGTGAAGTGGAGGGACAAATGGAACGTTTTCGTTCTGTCCTCCATTCACCAAGACACGGCAGTCGAAATTACTACGGTCACTGGTGTTGTTGTTGAGAAGCCCCTCTGTGTCCACGACTATAACCGTAAAATGGGAGGGGTGGACTTCAACGACCAGATGATGGGACCATACTTAATTGCCCGTAAGGCCAGACGCTGGTACAAAAAAGTGTCTGTATACTTATTTCAATTGGCTATTTACAACGCTTTTGTCTTATACAAAGCGTCTGCCGGAACATTATCCTTCCTACACTACCAGGAAGAGATAATCAGAGCCCTTCTGTATCCAGCTGGTGCTCCTGCCCAACTTCCCCAACCAGATGCAGTGAGCTGGCTGCATGAGAGGCATTTTCCGGAATTCCTCCCAAGTACCCCTACCCAAAGATACCCCCAAAAAAGAGGCCGTGTCTGCAGCAAGCGCGAATTTAGGCTTCACAACCGTAATTATTGTCCCGACTGTCCTGACCGACCTGGTCTTTGCCATGATGACTGTTTCCATCGCTACCACACACTGGTGACAATATGTAAAAAAAAAGTAATAATCATTTTTTTCAATGTTTTTTTCTTTTTTTTTTACATTTTTTTCTTTTTTTTTTACATTTTTTTCTTTACTTTTACAATGTTTTTTAAACACGCTGTGACCAGTGCAATACAGTGTTACCATAGTAACACTGTACTACTCTGTGGAAATTATCAGGATTTTTTTTTCTTTTTTTTACACATTATGATTGCTTATACCAGTGAATTTCATTGGTATAAGCAACCACTTTTACTGAATGAAACTGATTCATTCAGTGTCTTTTGTTGTGATTAGCTGTGATAGGCCAAAGCTAATTACATGGTACAGATGGGCTGTGATTGGCCCTGTTTGTACTATGTGATCACTGAGACCAATCACAGCTAGCAGCACAATTGTAAACAATGGATGGCATAAAAAGGAAGCCATCCATTGTTTACAATTGTCATATGATCTGCTGTGATTGGTCACCGAGTTTACATGGTACTGGCAGTGGGCGGGTACACTGATCAGTGTTCTGGTAGACACAGCCGGTGACAGATCGCACCATAGGCCCGGGCGGCATCTGGTTAAAATTTACTTTTTGTCAGAAAATTAAGTACTGCTAGATCACTTCCTGCTGGCCCATTTTGCCTCTATAGCTATGTAAACATTAAAAATAAGTGTGTATACTGTTTAAAATCAAGTAATACACTGTCTCACCCTGCTCTGCACATGTTCAATTGCTCTCTATTTTTAGGCACTGTGCCGAATTTGTAGAGGCCAAACTGCTAACAGCCTAAATATTTACGGCTCTGGGCTTCAGCAAAATGGAAGCCTCCAGCAAGAAGAAACAGGAACAATGCTGGCAATTCACAGCACACACTAATTTTGGCAACATAATTATCAATGTTGATTGTATGTACATTATTTTTATCAAGTTGTTATGGGTAAAGTTCCACTTTAAGATATAGCTGGAACCTGGTGAATTAAGTTATCCCCTGGGTTCTTATATATCTTATATTATTTAATAGTAAGACATTGAGATTTTCCCCCCATAATTCCAGTCTCTATTCACCAACTTTGGGTTTTCCCACCCGCCTTTGTGTAATTCATTACCTCTGTAGCATTCTGTGTAATATAAAATACAACAGAGCGAGAGAGAACCTCTTCTAATGGTCACACCAGGTGTCCAGAACCTGAAACTCAATCACAGAGAGCTCATGAACAGAGCCCTAGAGCGATAACAATAATGATATAAAGCGATATAACAAAAAATAGCGATAAAAATAACAGTCAGATTTGTAGTATCTACAAAATTACTGGAGTTGGGTGGACTTCAGATTCAATACATTAGGCCTCTTGCACACTGCAGCTTAAAAAAACTCAGTATAGCTTTTTCTTTTACAGAGCTAAAATACAGCCCATTCATTGTAATGTGCCTATGCACACAGGCGCGTCAACGATCGTCATGCATTCTTCAGTAAAAACAAAATAGAAAAATCTGCATTTTTGGGCAGAATGTATGCCTCATGCGCGCAAAATGCATTCAAATACACTTGAAAGCGCACAAATATGCACAAATGCCCATTTACATAATGCACAAAATAAGAACATGAGAATACATTTCCGTGGAATTGCGCAAACGCATATGCAGAAATACATGCAAATACATTGAAAAAAAAAAACGGATGAAAAATTAGATGATCAAACAGGAGAATTGTGTGCAAGAGGCCTTGAAGGTGTGTCCTAATATCAAAGTGTACGTCAAAACATGTTTCTTATTTTCAGATACAATGGGGAAGAGTTAGAACACATGTGTCAAACACAAGGCCCGCGGGCCGAATGCGGCCCCCCAGGCCATTTCATGTGACCTCCTGCAGCTGCGACACGCCCCTTGTCTCTGCCCCCACCTTGTCTCTGTAGTCAGAAGCAGAGAGGACAGCACTCCTTTGCCAGACTCTGCACTCCTCTGTGTAGCTGCAAAAAGGCTCATCTTTGACCTCCCCCCCCCCCCCCCTTGTCAGCAGTCCACAGCAGAGAGGAGGACAGAACTCCTCCTGCAGATTCCGCACCTCTCTGTGCAGCCGAACCACCATGACTTTGCCTCCCCTGGTCTCAGCATTCAGCAGACTCTGGAAGCAGACTCCAGCCCTCCTCTGGTTCTCCTCCAGACCCTGCACTTCCTCCCAGATCCACTCACATCTTCTTCCTAGCAGCAACACAAGGTAAGGGGGTGCATTGTGATGTAAGGAAGCGTGGGTGACTCTTGACTTCTGATGGTGGGAGGGTTCTTGACATCCCATGTAAGGGTGTAAGGGGGCTTGGGGTGCTCTGGATATCTAATCCTATAGATATAACCGGCCCTTTGAGGGAAACCATAAGGCTGATGCGGCCCGCAATGAAATTGAGTTTGACACCCCTGAGTTAGAACTTCAATCAGGTTTATAGTGCTGTGCAGATTTTCCCCTATTTTCTGTCTTGCCGACAACATTTTACAGGACAGGATGGGAACTCCCCAACAATTTGTTGCAGATTTTCCTTCATTTCTTCTCTAGTGAATCGGTTATCAACAGAACAAGAAATGAGGGTAAACCTCTAACTGGAATAACAGTTCAAAATTGACAGGAATTCTAATCCTTTGCTAGTCTATCCAAACCTAAAAAGAAACATGTTTTTGGTTTGGAATATACTAGATACTCTCCATCTCCAAGTTACAAATAGGTAAACACGATATTTCATATTTACCTATTTTTTTTAAATTGTACTTTTTTAGCCTGGAAAAGATATGTCGCCAATTGTAGTCACTGTATTTTTATCTTGACAAGTTTATTCTAATATACAGAGAGGTTTCAGGGAAGTCGATTTTTTGTTTTTAAATTACTTTACAGCCTAATGCTGGCCATACACTAGTGAAAAATCATTTGAAAATCTGTCATTTGGTCGGTTTGTTCGTTTTTCGTCCAGTTAATGGGCATAAATAGAAAATCGTTTTTAACTTTTCAGAGCTAAAAAAAATCGAAGGAACAGTTTGGAAAATTCTGCCGAACCAACAATAAATTGAAAGGTTAATGTGTTTCTCGCCCGAACTGTTTGCACTAGGCATATGTGACAAAATGTGCTGTGTGATTGGAACTGGTGGGGTTATATCGTTGGATCCAATGCCCAGGCAACAGCAATACATTTGTTTTAGGAAAAGAGAAACCCCAAATTGGTGGGACTGTGAATGCGACCGATCACTTAAAAAGAAATACTGACATATATAAAAAAACATCAAAATCTTTATTGCTTGTACATTAAAAATGACAAAAGAAAAAACAATAAAAATCACAACATGTTTTAAAAAGTTTCATACAAGTACAGCTCGTACAGGGTAGAGAAGATTCTGGGGTACATATGGTGTAGAAAAAAGAGACCCTACGCGTTTCGGGTAAGAATCCTTTTTCAGGGGTCAAACAAGATTCAAACCATGTTGTATCACCTATGTAAGCAGGGAATTAATGCTATGAGTTATAGATATGTGCACAAATAATTTCTATTAAAGCATCTCAATGGTCAATACATACCACTTGGGTCTTCATATATACCAAGAGGAGCTGTGTATAATTAAAATCTGGTGGGCACCACAGTGATCAAAGCTGGTCCAGTTGAAACCCCAAAGGGGGATCGCCAGAATATAATTAATGTATGACAAAATAGAGACCTGGGATATATAAAAGTATAATTAGATACAGCAGAAAAGAGAGAATCCAGAAAAAAGGAAAGGGGCAATATGGTGGTGTAATAATCCAAAGATATCATTACCTGTGGTATATAGGTAGCCACTCGGCAAGAGGTCATATAAGTCAAAGGTTTAGACACTCAATATAGGTCCAGTGTGGTAAGTATGTATGCATTACAGCATGATCATCTGGTATATGGAAATAAAAGGGAAAGAGTAAGAGGGGGGGAGGGAGGGGAAAAAATAATAATGTGATAACAATGAACTGCTAAAAAAAATTTCAGCATATATATATAATTATCAAGAAGTTTTGTATCATCCCCAAAGGGGGACAGGATAATAAGTACCGAAAGTGAAAAGCTAGGATCCCAAGTTTGACAGAAATAAAGAAAGTAAAGGGCATATTGAATCCCCGAGCCATGGTTTGTAGTACCAAGATGTATAATGCATTATAGATACAGTGAAAAAATGAAACAATAAGCACAAAAAACCCAAATCTCATCGGCGTGTATATGGCCATGGACACATTTGTTTTAACGGCTGTTTAACCATATACATCTGGTAAGAGGATGTTTGGCTTTCCTTGGTGGTGTACCTACTGATCCCTTTCCACAGTGTTTGTTGCATTTCACTAGAGGACTTTTCCTATACTCTGCACCTCATTTTTTAAAACTTGTGTAAGATGTTTGCGCAATGATTATCTTTCCATCTTTTTATGGAATATACCTTGTGATTTGAGTCGGTGGGATTTACATCATCAGATCCATTGATCAGACAACAGCAGCATATTTGTTTGAACGGTTGTTTAATTATATAAATTTGGTAAGAGGCTGTATGTTTGACTCACCCTGTTGGACCACCTGAACCCTATCCACAGTGTTTGTCGCATCTCACTGGAGGGCTTTCTTATTTTCTTTTATTGACATATTTTTGAGCGCTGCTGTTTTGTTTGTATATATTTAACAAAAAGAATGAAAAACGGATTCATTTATGTCCATGGAAGTATTTATCGATCAAAATCTGGTCATTAACCACTTAAGCCCCGGAGGATTTGGCTGCTAAAGGACCAGGGGTTTTTTTGCGATTTTTTACTGCGTGACTTTAACGGACAATTGCGCGGTTGTGCGACGCTGTACCTAAACGAATTTGACGTCCTTTTTTTCCCACAAACAGAGCTTTCTTTTGGTGGTATTTGATCACCTGTGCGATTTTTTGATCACGCGCTATAAACAAAAAAAGAGCGTAAATTTTGCAAAAATAACAATATTTTTCACATTTTTTTATATGAAATTCCCCAAAAAAAAAAGTAAAAATCAAAATTTTTTAACATTTTTCGGCCAATTTGTTTTATGCTACCTATGTTTGGTAAAAAAAATCGCAAAAAGCGTATTTTGATTGGTTTGCGCAAAAGTTATCGCGTTTACTAACAAAGAGAAAGATTTTTGTCATTTTTGGTGTTTTTTTTTTTAACGCGTAATGGCGGCGATCTGCGATTTTTTTTTCGGTACTGCGACATTGCGGCGGACAGATCGGACCCTTGACTGACATTTTTGACACTTTTGGGGTTACCAGTGACATTACTGCAGTAATCAGTGCTATACATATGCACTGTTACTGCAAAAATGACACTGGCAGGGAAGGGGTTAACTTTATTGGACAGGGAGGGGTTAAGTGTGTCCTAGGGGCGTGCTTTCTACTGTGTAGGGACATTGCTATTGGTGTAAAAGCAAAGATCAACCGTTCTACATAGTAGAACGGTCAGATCTTTACTTTTACACAGGGAGAACTGACAGGCAGCTTGTTTACACAAGCTGCTCTGTCTTTCTCCCTTCACAGGAGCGATCGCAGTGTGACTGGCGGACATCGAGTCCGCCGGTCACACGCACTGACTTGCCTGTGAACGAGCCGCGGCGGGCGCGCGCCCGCCCGCTATAGGCTCGCAAGTCAGTGACAGGCGAGTGACGTACCGATACGTCACTCTGCCTGGCCGGGGCTGACCGCCGCAGTATATAGTCGTGCGGCGGTCGGCAACCGGTTAAATGATGGCACGATTGTCTGCTCTCATGGGCGAGTGTTCGTTTTTTGAAAATTAGTTCAAACGATTTTTCGTATAGTGTTCGGCCAGCATTAGTCCAGACAATTTTTTTTTTGTTTTGCTTTGTATAGAGTGGGCAACAGTTACATAGTTACATAGTTACATAGTTAGTGAGGCTGAAAAAAGACACAAGTCCATCCAGTTCAACCTATGTGTGTGTGTTTGCTTTTAACCGTACATTGTATACCCCTGTATGTTGTGGTCTTTAAGGTGTCCATCCAATAGTTTTTTGAAACTATCAATGCTCCCCGCTGATACGACTGCTTGCGGAAGAGAATTCCACATCCTTACCGCTCTTACAGTGAAGAACCCCTTACGCACTTTAAGGTTAAACCGCCTTTCCTCTAGTTTTAGTGAGTGGCCACGTGTCTTATTGTATTCCCTTACTCTAAATAGTTTGTTCCTTATGCTCGGGTCGCCAGTACAGTATTTGTACATTGATATCATATCCCCCCTCAAGCGTCTCTTCTCCAGAGAGAATAGGTTCAGTGCTTGTAGTCTTTCCTCATAGCCGATGTCCTCCATTTCCCTAATTATTTTTGTTGCCCTTCTCTGGACTTTCTCCAGTTCCAGCACATCCTTCCTGAGGACCGGTGCCCAGAACTGGACAGCATACTCCAGATGTGGCCGGACCAGAGTCTTGTAGAGTGGAAGAATAATCTCTTTATTTCTGGAGTGAATCCCCTTTTTTATACAACCCAGTATTCTGTTGGCTTTGCTTGCAGCGGCTTGGCATTGCATGCCACTTCCAAGCCTGTTGTCTACCAGTACCCCCAGGTCCCTTTCCATCCTAGACTCACCCAGAGGTTCCCCCCCTAGTGAGTAGCTTGCTTTCTGGTTTCTGGCCCCCAAGTGCATTACTTTACATTTTTCTACATTAAATCTCATCTGCCATGTAGTTGCCCACCCCGTTATTTTGTTCAGGTCTGCTTGCAAGATTTCCACATCCTGCATAGAAGATATTGGCATGCCTAATTTAGTATCATCTGCAAATACTGAGATTGTACTAGATATCCCCTCCTCTAGATCATTTATGAATAAATTAAACAGGATTGGTCCCAGGACAGAACCCTGGGGGACCCCACTTTCCACACCCGCCCAATCCGAGTACTCCCCATTAATCACCACCCTCTGTACTCTCCCCTGGAGCCAGTTCTCTATCCAGGTACTCACCTTATGGTCCATACCTATCTTCCTTAGTTTGTACAGTAAGCGTTTGTGGGGAACGGTGTCAAAGGCCTTTGCAAAGTCCAGATACACCACATCCACAGGCTTACCTTTATCTAAGTGGCAGCTCACTTCATCGTAGAAGGTTAATAGATTGGTTTGGCATGAACGATTTTTCATGAATCCATGCTGATTACTACTTATAATACCGTTTTCATTACTAAAGTCTTGTATGTGGTCCCTTATCATCCCCTCCAAAATTTTGCAGACTACAGATGTTAGGCTGACCGGCCTATAGTTACCCGGGATATATCTCGGCCCCTTCTTAAATATTGGTACCACGTTGGCTTTTTTCCAATCAGCTGGCACCATACCTGTCTGTAAACTATCCTTAAAGATCAAGAATAATGGTCTGGCAATCACCTGGCTGAGCTCATTTAGAACCCTTGGGTGCAAGCCATCCGGTCCCGGGGATTTATTTATGTTAAGTTTCTCTAGTTTAGCTCTAAGTCTATCCTCTGTTAGCCATGGCGGCACTTCCTGAGGTGTATTATTTAGTTCGGCCTTACAAGCGGGGTTCATGTAGCCCCCCGATTCCTTTGTGAAGACTGAAGAAAAGAAATTATTTAACACTTCCGCCTTTTCTCTGTCCTCAGTGGCCATTTTTCCTTTATCATCTTTTATGGGGCCAATGTGTTCTGGCCTTGCTTTCTTACTGTTTATATACTTAAAGAATTTCTTGGGGTTCTTTTTACTCTCCTCCGCTATATGTCTCTCGTGTTCTATTTTAGCCGCCCTGATTTCATCTTTACATTTCTTATTGCACTCTTTGTAATGCTTAAATGCTGCCAATGACCCCTCAGTCTTGTATTTTTTGAAGGCCTTTTCTTTAGCTCTAATATACATTTTTATGTTGGAGTTTAGCCACCCAGGGTTTAGTTTTGCTCTTTTAAATTTATTTCCCAGTGGAATGCACTGGCCCACCCCCTTGTTAAGTATGCTCTTGAAGCACTCCCATTTTTCCTCCGTGTTCTTTGTTCCCAGGGTTCTATCCCATTTGATATTTTCTAGCAGTGAGCGCAGTTTAGGGAAATTGGCTCTTTTGAAATTCAGTGTCCTTATATTACCCTTGTGTTTCCTATTACTGTAATTAATACTGAAACCAATTGACCTATGGTCACTGTTCCCTAAGTTGTCCCGTATTTCTATATCCGTGAGCAGGTCTGTATTAATTAATTAGTTAATTTTCTGGCAGCTTAGATTTTTTGTCTGTAACCCCACTGGAGTTGTGATTGTCACTAGGAAGCAGTAAGACATTGGGGTTACTAAAGACAAATAAATCAGGCACTTTGCACATGCAGTTGCACTCATAGCTTAGTAAATCAGAGGAAACTGCTGACTGCTATCATCATTTATGTGCAAGCACAAATGCTGTTTGTTTATTTATTTATGTATTTTTTATTTTCTTTGCATGTGATTGGGTATTTTTTGAAAAACAAAGCTTCACCTAATTTACTAAACTGTGGAGCAAATGCCCTTTCAGAGTGCACAGTCAATTTGCATTCAGTAAATCAACTCTACTGTCAGAAGTTCTAACACTTCCCCACTTCACTAAAAACTTAATTTTGTTTTTGGTTTGTGTTTCCATTGGATAGGTTTTCCATCTCTTCCTGCCCTGTCAAAAATTTTTGAATTAGTATATTTTCATTTTGAATATTTGCTTATAGGTCTGTAATAATTATCTTAATGTGGCTTTTAACATTGATACATAATATAGTATAGTTGATACAGTTTTCAGTTATTATTAAACTTTGCAGCTGGCTGTTGTGGTGTTCATACCTCTGACCTGTAGATGTCACTATTTACAGTTGGATTACTTCTGTATTCTGACACTGTAGTTTTGTTACATGTTCCTGTTTTACGGATGTCTGAACTTGTTGATAAAGTACTCTCTAACTATATAACTACTTCCAGACTGCAGAACACTACAAGATTGATGGCAGTGATGCCTCTATATCTCTACAGCAGCCTGCACATTTTCTTCAACATCCACGTGATCTTGCATTGCTTTTTACTGCTAGGGTTCCCATGTTTGAGAATTACATAGAGTACTTGCTGCTAATCAGGAGAACTAGATGCTAGAAAGCGTTCTTTATTTATTTCCTACCTGAGAACAGAATTGCAAATTTTCTAAACTCTACCCTCAGTTACTAGATGAGGATGTTAAAGTTGTTGCATTTACTAATATAGATGCAGTTGCACCACCCGAGTTCAAACAAGCTTATCTTGCATACCCAGTTCAAGCACAATTATGGGACATTCAAGTGGCCAGACTTCCAACCCTTGAACATACTACAAGATTACACATGAACTATCGTTAGTTGAAGGCCATATTGTATGTGGAGCTCGTACCAGAGACCTTGATAGAGCACCTGATAAAACTAGTACATGAGAGTCACCCAATAATTGTATGAATAAAGCATTAATTAGGTGGTCTATACTAGTGGCCAGGAATGGATACCCAAGTGCTAAATCGTGCATTAGGAGTCACAACAAATCTGTTGCATTAACCCCACCACTTCAGCCAGGTCTATTTCCTGACTCTTCTTGTGAGAAGCTTGCTATTGATATTGTAGTTCCTTTCACAAAGGCACCAGTGGACTGCCGATTTCCTTAATCGTAAATGCATTATTACAGTAAATGGCCAGAAGTTGTATTTATTGTCAAAAATAAATCTGCTTCTATAATTACCTTTCTCTATACAGTCTTCCTCAGGGAAGGAAACCCAAAGGAACCAATGCCTGATAGTGGACCACAACTGGTTTCATCTGAGTTTGAACCCTTCCTGAGAAAGAGAAATATTGTGTGGAGGAAATTCTCAGTATATTCCCCCAAACATAAAGAGAGATCGAGAGATTGAAAATAAGCCCTAAATAAGCTATTAAGACTGCAAATCTTACAAGGAAATCATGGAAAGTATTTACTTCAGAGATCTTAAGCTGCCCATGAGTATTTTTTTTTTCTTTCAGCCAGCGGGTTGAACTAAAAAAAAACTGACTTGATTCCCCCATCCACACAGTCCCCTTACTAAGCTATTGTTTTCTGACTTTCCTGCCATCAGAATACACTGATCAGCACAATAGCCCGCAGCTGTGATCTAGCGGGGAAAATTTGAAAGGGTAATTGTACTGAAGTCAGTCAGTGCATGGACCTCTGTACAACCTCTCTGCCAATACATGGTACGTAGATCAGCCAGTCCCTGCTGAATATGCAAAATTTCAATCCATATATGGCTGGCTTTACATGTCTTCAGAGGATCTAGAGATGGAGCGATACTAGCATTACCAGCTTATAAATCCAGAACCTTTGAAATCAGTAGACTAAGTACACTTTTAGCCTGAATCTCCAGTTACAGTTAAGAAACCTAGCTTACTGAAACGGGGACAGTCCAATTTTTCCACCTACTTAGACATGTTCAAAGAAGGTCAAGGATTATGTGATGGAATTAAAATGCATAGTTCTGTTTTTGGACAAAATTCTTTAAACTGTTGTTGTCTGTCTTTTTCAACAGTAAAGGAAAATACTTATTTGCACCATAAGAAAAATATATGGTGTTCATACCTCTGACCTGTAGATGTCACTGTTTACAGTTGTTATATGTATAATGCTTTCTGTATTCTATCCCTATGAATAACCACATGACTAAGCCCCGGTGGACGGAGCGAAAAGCATCAGGGTTGCGTGGTATGGTGGAGACATTTTTGTTCACCTGGGCTGGTCGGAAGTAGCGGTGATCCTTTCTTCTTTATGCTTTATGTATTATTTTTTAATTCTTTATTTTACAAAGATATATAGTAACAACAACAGGTCAAATTGAAATCAAGTAAATAAAAGTTTTAGGTACATTACATAATTATTCATAGGAGTAAACAATATGTTTTTATACTAGCACAAAAGGGGACCTCTACCTATGCTACATCCCAAAATAATCACTAGAGACTGAAAAAACGCAGAACCCAGTCCTGCAACAGTTGGACTTTACTGGCAATAACATGAGACCAATTCAACTTTTGTATAAAAGTATGAAAATATTTTATTTATACATAGTATGTATAACAAAACATCCAGAAATATAACAAAGCAAACATTAAAATCAATGAAGGAGCATATGACTAACAAATGTGACCCTTATACAGCACCTCCCTAGCTCACAAATCCTGGGTTGCAATCCCCAAAGAGGGTATCTGTGTGCTGGGTCTCCTCCGTTGGTTGACGCGTTTCGATTTAATGCATAGCTTCCTCAGGACCAATATAGGAGGAAATCAGATTCTGCTAGACATAATAGGCATAGATTACAAATATACATAAATGCAGTTGCATGATTTATTTGAATACAAACACATGTTCAGTATAAAATATACCAGTGAATTGACATTCCCCAAAGAGAACTTACAGCAAAATCAACTGGATCCACTAAGGTCATCATATACATGTCTTTTAGGCCGAAACAGGGACCATGAGATATCACACTTGTAGAGACACCATTGTCTTAAAGTTCCAACATCTCCCTAGCTAATATAAAGCGGAGAGAATAAAAAAAATGTTATGAAATGATGCTCCAAAAGAGCATAAAAATATTATACATCAAACTTTCTGTATTATCTATTCTAATAGTGTTTATATATACCTGCACATTAATTGTGTGTTTACCCTTCAGAATAGTTCAAATGTGTAGCATGAAGAACAATACTTTGTGCAATAGCTCCAGGACATAAGAAAGTTGATCCAATGCTCTCAAGCACATTCAGGCAGTGGGGACAGCCATTCCCTTGTCTCGGTGGAGACATATGACCAATTCTTATAGGAAAACCCCAGCTACAGGAAACCAAACACATCAGAGCTTGAGCTGTATCAAAGGTTCATGTATCATCGCCCATTTCCAAACCAAAGTCAAATATGGCTAAAGTGTCTTACTCAAGTACTGCTGCCTCAAATCCAGACCTTTCTTCGGCTTGGGAAAAGGAAATGAAAGCTAATGGGGGAATCCTTATATGTCCCCACGGCGTTCCGCATCTACCCGGAACTACCAGGTTATGACGTCATGCCGCCGTGTGCGTTCCAGGGGCAAACCAGTATACCTTCTTTGGGGATTGCAACCCAGGATGTATGAGCTAGGGAGGTGCTGTATAAGGGTCACATTTGTTTTTCATATGCTCCTTTAGGCTACATTCACACCTGAGCGTAGCGTTTTTCGCGCGTTTTTTACCGCGATTTTACCGCGATTTTTGCGGCGTTTTTTACCGCGATTTTACCGCGATTTTTACCGCGATTTTTGTGCAGGCGTTTTTAGATTGAATAGAGATCAATGGAAAACGCCTGTAATCTGCCCAAAAAGAAGCTCATGTACTTTTTTGAGCGTTGGGCGTTTTGTATACAGCGTCAAAACGCTCAGATGTGAACAGGGGCCATTGAAATGAATAGGATTTGTCTTGTTGGGCGTTTTGAGAGCTGATCCTAGAGCAGAAAAACGCCCCAAAAACGCCCCAAAACGCCTAGATGTGAACGGAGCCTTAACGATTTTAATGTTTGCTTTTTTTAATTGTTGTATTTCTGGATGTTATGTTATACATCCTGATTTATAAATTTATGTATAAATAAAATATTTTGATACTTTTATACAAAAGTTGAATTGGTCTCATGCTGTTGCCAGTAAAGTCCACCTGAGGCAGGGCTAGGTTCTGCATTAATTCTGTCTATAGTGACATTTTTATACTAGCAAATAGGATGGTATTTAGCGTAAAATCACTATTTAAAAAAAAATATGTATATAGATATAATTATTTAGACTATTTAAAAAAATAGTAGTCAAAGGTCTAAAAAGCTGAAAATAAAATAGTTTAATAAGTTTCTAGATCTAGGCTAGTCCCACTTAATAAGCAGTAATTTGGAGTAGGACTTAAAAGGAATGAGAAACAGAAAAAAAAGTATGTTGGGGGGAGGGTGGTGTGAGAGGGAAAAAAAAGTAATTTCCTCTCTGCGGCAATTCCTTGTCAAAGTTGTCAGATTTAGTGTGGGTTCCTATATAGTAACCATGGTGTCCAAGTTTGAAAATGTTTGTCAGACTTGTTCCTATTGAATGCTGTAAGTTGTTCCTCTAGTTGAATTTTAGAAACTCTTGCATGCCAATGTGCTAAGGTTGGTGGGTCTGTTTTTTTTTTTTTCCAGAGAGCAGGTATGCAAGCCTTCGCTGTGTTCAGGGGGTGTTTGAGAAGTACTGTACATTTTTTAAGACGATTGAATGATATTTGTGTGTGGTGCAAAAAGTAGGCGGCTGGCATTTTTGGAAGAGACCAGCCTGTCAAATCTTTGATGGAAGTCTTGACATCAGACCAGAAATACAGCTAAAACTGGGCAGTCCCAGAAAATATGTAGGAGAGATCCCTCCATTTCGAAGCATCGCTAGCATAAAGAGGACACATGGGGGTTGATTTTATGTAAACTCTGGGGAATCTGTTACCATCTTGTAAGTATTTTATACCCATTTTCTTTATAATTATAAGCTAATGATGCTTTTTGAGCAAAAAAGTGAATTATTTCTTTTTGGGTTTGAGATAATATTCTGCGTAGGTCTTTCTCCCATTTAATTATGAAATTAGGTTGTTTTTAATTTTCTCCAGAAATTAATATAGAATATGATTGTGATAATGCATGTCTAATATGGACAGCTTCTTCACAAACTTTCTCAAATGGTTGAGCGATCAAATAGTTTGATATGTAGGAGGTAGTGATCTTAGGAAAGATCCAAGTTGTGAACTACAGCTGTAATCTAGATCAGGGCTAAAAGATGCTTTAATTCTTGTGTCAGTCATTGGTTTATTTTGATAGAAAAAGTGGCAAAGTTCAATTATACCTTTCGTCAAACAAGGTATTAAGTTGAGAGTTTGAAGAATAAAGTGGAAATTGGGGTAAGCCAATAATAGGCAAAAGTGGGCTAGAGGGTGGGAAAAGAGAAGTGGTATGGCTTGCATGGCTCTGTTTTGTTATCCCACTATATTGCCTACAAGAGCTAAACTTTACTGACCAACCAAAGACGAAAATGAAGAGTTACAAGGCCCCAGGTCAAGAACGACCTTCCCATTGCTTTCTGTATTCTGGCATCTTAGTTCCGGTTCCTGTCTTTATGGATGACTGAACTTATAATACATAATTTTAAAACATTATATAACTACACTACTCTGTCTCCCAAACTACAGGACACGACAACTGTAAAGTTGGCCACATCCACATATAGATTCTTCCTTAAGCTGGATACACACTATCCAACTTTTGTTGTTAGATTTCCTTCAGATTTACCTTTTCTATGTAGTGCAAGGGCCTGCCAGATTGCATACAAATTGAAAGTGTTTAGGTTTGACCTCATATTATATGGTTTTGGTAAGTCTAAAGGAAAAAGTATGTGTATGGCCCATTAGAGTGGATCAGAATTTAATTTTATTTTGAAATACTTTTAGAAAAATTGCTACTCATCTGTTTTTTTTTTCCATTTTGGTCCGAAGTACAATTCAAAATTAAATTTGAATACCAGGTCATACAGTAAAAAGGTCTAACAAAGAAAAAATATATATTGATATACAACAAACACTGCAGTCCAATATAAAAAAAAATGAAACCTGTCTAAATGTCTCTTTTTTAAAAGAAGAAACTGGTTTAAAGTAATTGAAAGATCCCAACACACGTGATCACTTTTCTATAAGGGCTTCAATTTCTTGACCTGGGGGCTTGTAACTCTCCATTATCATCCTTGGTTGGTCAGTAAACTTTAGATTTTGTAGACAATATAGTGAGTGGGATAACAAAACAGAGCCATACAATCCTTAGGCTGTGTTGTTTTAGTGAGTTTATGTGGAAAATGTTCTTGTTTTCTTGGCATGTACCTTTAATATGTCAGTTGAGTTGAAGACATTCTGGTCTTCATGACAGATCATTTGTTACCGTCGATGCTCTTTGAGGTGGGAAGAGCTTCTACTTAAGAGCTTATTATCAGGAACGATGCGTGGAAAGCCAAAATATTTATGTTTGTTCGTGGCACATAGACAAAAGACAGTACTCAGGGGGAAAAGGGGTTTTGATTAAGTGATTGAAAACACTCTGGTGAATGGCCTGTCTCATCCGGGAGATAACATCATCTTCATTCTTATCGCTGTTCTTGAACTTACTTTAAACATTCCGCCGCACTCATGCAATTACAGACTGTGCTCTTTTGGCATTCTGTTTCCTCGACGCGTCTCTGGTCATTTGTTTTCATTATATTTTGTCAGAGGTAGCTTAGGTGCACCGAACAGAAATTCATGCGAGTTAAAAGGAGATGGAATGCACTTCCAGACAACATTCAGTTTAACAGAGCGATGCCGGCCAAAGGCTAGGTTACATTCGGGAAGGATATGGGTTAATGTTCAAATGAATATGAGTTCTTGAAAACAGAGAAAGTCTATCAATGGCTTGGCTTGTTTAGTGTTTATGCTCAGTGGAAATAAAATCTGATATCTGCTTGAATCAAAAGAGCAGTATTATCAATTATTATACAAAGGTCAACCCATGTATGTTCAACTTACAGTGCACATATAGTTAATTAATATTAACCACTTGCCAACCAGCCGTCGTGTATATACTGCGGAAAAGTGGCGCTATTGCACATAACAACATAACTGTACATTATTTCATTCAATAACCACTAGATGGTTAAATCGAACCACTGGAGGCGCAATGGCGCCATGTTTGGTTAGCGGAGAAGTCAATCAATGGGTCCAGCGGACCCGATGTCCACCGCCCACCCGCAATCATCCCCGGGAGAGGCAGAATGACAAACTGCCTTTGTAAACAAGCCAGATCACCATTCTGCAAGGGGACAAGATAAGGATTTCTCTCTTCCCCCAATCAGTGCAATCTCCACACAGTTAGTAAGCACCCTCTAGGCACACAGTTAACCCTTTGATCGCCCCTGATGTTAACTCCTTCCCTGTCAGTGTCATTAGTACAGTAAGAGTGCATATTTTTTAGCACTGATCACAGTATTAGTGTCACTGGTTTAAAAAAGTGCCAGTTAGATGTCCTATTTGTCCGCCGCAATGTCGCAGTTCTGCTAAAAACGACTACTACTACTTTTACTATTACTAGTAAAAATAAATATATAAATAAATAAATAAAAATTTCATAAAAATATCTCATAGTTTGTAGACGCTATAACTTTTGTGCAAACCAATCAATATACGCTTATTGGGATTATTTTTTTTACCAAAAACATGTAGCAGAATACATATTGGCCTAAATTGATGAAAAAAAATTGATTTTTTTAAATTTTTATATTGGCTGTGTTTTATAGCAGAAAGTAAAAAATATTGTTTTTTTTTTTTTTTTTTTTTCAGAATTGTCGCTCTTTTTTTGTTTATAGCGAAAAAAATGAAAACCGCAGAGGTGATCAAATACCATCAAAAGAAAGCTCTATTTGTGGGAGAAAAGGGACATACAATTTATTTGGGTACAGCGTCGCACAACCTCGCAACTGTCAGTTAAAATAACGCAGTGCCGTACTGCAAAAAAGGCCTGGTCATTAGGGAGTAAAACCTTCTGGTCCAGAAGTGGTTAAAAGGGAACTTAACTGTATCTGAGCACCAAAAGCTGAAAACGCTGTTTGCTCAATTTTTTAATAATCATTGCATGTCTCAATGGTTTCTTTTGTTGAGAAATCACTTTGAAAAACAACCCCTAGCATTTCTAGCCATGGCCATCTTGAGTAAGGGCATTAAATTCATGTAACATTTACTTCTTGGAATCCATCTGCTCTTGACTCAGGCATGCAGGCAGGAGGGTGTGATTAGCTGAGAAAGTGCCTCTCCTGGGATGTATGACATAATTTTGGCCTAGGCCAAAAACTAGGAAGCAACTGAAGAAATCTAAACATCTAAACATACAGTATCTCACAAAAGTGAGTCCACCCATCACATTTTTGTAAATATTTTATTATATCTTTTCATGTGACTACACTGAAGAAATTACACTCTGCTACAATGTAAAGTAGTGAGTGTACAGCTTGTATAACAGTGTAGATTTGCCTTCCTCTCAAAATAACCCAACACATTATTGTCTAAACCGCTGGCAACAAAACTGAGTACACCCTTAAACGAAAATGTCCAAATTGTGCCCAAGGTGTCCATATTTTGTGTGGCCACCATTATTTTCCAGCACTGCCTTAACCCTCTTGTGCATGGAGCTCACCAGAGCTTCACAGGTTGCCACTGGAGTCCTCTTCCACTTCTCCATGATGACATCACGAAGCTGGTGGAGGTTAGAGACCTTGAGCTCCTCCACTTTCCGTTTGAGAATGCCCTACAGATGCTCAATAGGGTTTAGGTCTGGAGACATGCTTGGCCAGTCCATCACCTTCACCCTCAGCTTCTTTAGCAAGGCAATGGTCGTCTTGGAGGTGTGTTTGGGGTCTTTATGTTGAAATACTGCCCTGTGGCCAAGTCTCCGAAAGGAAGGGATCATGCTCTGCTTCAGTATGTCACAGTAAATGTTGGCATTCATGGTTCCCTCAATGAACTGTAGCTCCCCAGTGCCAGCAGCACTCATGCAGCCCCAGGCTATGACACTCCCACCACTATGCTTGACTATAGGCAAGACACACTTGTCTTTGTACTCCTCATCTGGTTGCCGCCACACACGCTTGACACCATCTAAGCCAAATAAGTTTATCTTGGTCTCATCAGACCACAGGACATGGTTCCAGTAATCCATGTCTATAGTCTGTTTGTCTTCAGCAAACTGTTTTCGGGCTTTCTTTTGCATCATCTTTAGAAGAGGCTTCCTTCTGGGATGACAGCCATGCAGACCAATTTGATGCAGTGTGCGGTGTATGAACTGAGCACTGACAGGCTGACCCCCCACCCCTCCAACCTCTGCAGCAATGCTGGCAGCACTCATACGTCTATTTCCCAAAGACAACCTCTGGATATTACGCTGAGCATGTGCACTCATCTTGGTGAGGCCTGTTCTGAGTGGAACCTGTCCTGTTAAACCGCTGTAGGGTCTTGGCCACCGTGCTGAAGCTCAGTTTCAGGATCTTGGTAATCTCCATATAGCCTAGCCCTAGGCCATCTTTATGTAGAGCAACAATTCTTTTTTTTCAGATCCTCAGAGAGTTCTTTGCCATGAGGTGCCATGTTGAACTTCCAGTGACCAGTATGAGTTTCCTGTTTATTTTACAGCATGGTAAGAAATGAGGGCAGCAGGTTTCAGTGGAATATGGCACTGCTCAGGGAATGAAGCATTATTTAGCCATTCTTTCTTCCCCCAAATGGGCCTCAAGTATTCCCACACTAATACAAATTACTGGCAGAATTATCTCCCATGATTACAAATGAATGAGGTGTAAGTATTCCCCACTGACATCAATGATTTAGGCACAAGCTTTCCCCAACTGACACAAATTACTGTAGCAAAGTGTTTCCCCACTGACAATAATGATGGGGGCACATGTTGGTAAATAAAACCGGAGTCTAACAGATACATACAACCCTTAGCATCATCATTTATAAATAAAAATGAAACCCCTCCATTACATAGGCTTTTCAGCCTGCCTTATAGAAGAACTATAAATAATCAGGGAACAGTGGTCAGGAATGCATAACACAAAAAGGACATGGGTCAGGAGTAGGCAACGCACAGGCCAGTGTACAACCAAAATTGGCTCTGAATTTCCACTGTATCTGAGGTCAGAAACCAGCATTGCAGTGCAGGTTGTAGTGGCACTGCAGCGCTAAAGCTAAAAAAATGGCAGGTGACTGTGGTCTCGGACCTGGGGCGCCCTACAAGAAATACCCAGCACTCAGGACACCCATGCTGACCACCAACTTAATTACTTCCTTACATTGACCACTGATATGGATTCTTCCTTTTTCCTGACCACCAGTATTGGATCTGTTCTCCTCCCTTTGACCAGTGATGTTGGGCATTTTTCCATTCAATGACCACTAAGCATTTTTTCCTTCCACTTACCACTGCAGCTGGGGAATTTATTTCTTTCACTTACCACTGACACTAGGGAATTGTTGTTTTACTGAATGCTTCCACTGACAAGTCATGCTGATATTTCCTTCCACTGACCACAGATATTTCCTGCTGCTGACCGCCAACACCAGGGCATTTTCTGTTCCCACCGATGTTACTAATAATGTAAAGGGCAGTTTGTGACATAGCCCCGATCAATGCATTCTATATGCTATGAATGCTATGTTGGACTATCTATGCTGTTTGGTAGATTACTTATTCTCGACTGATGCATTTCCTAAATTGTGTGTAACATAGTGTTGACTGCTGGACTCCAGATGATGTGTTGTATGTTATACAGTCTTGACTGTGTACTCTGTAAGCTATGTTGTACATTACATACTTGACCAAAGTGTTAACCTCCCTGGCGGTATGATTATGTCTGGAATTACATACCAAAAGCGGTACAATTCTTTTCATGGAAATTTGGCGTTATGTATTATAGGCCTACAATTCTTAGTAATTACTGACTTAAACCTGACCAAAACAAGACTCTAGTAGACATCCCAGATGTGATAAATTTGAAACACAAACGCATGAATTATAATCAAATCAATAATATTATTTTATTATTTAATATATAATATATATAATAAAATTATATTATTGATTAGATTATAATTCATGCATTATATATTATATACAGATATGTGTGTGTGTATATATATATATATATATATATATATATATACACACACATATATATATATAATATATAACGCATGAATTATAATTGAATCAATAATATAATTTTATATATATATATATATATATATATATGTGTGTGTGTGTGTGTGCATATTATATATATATATATATATATATATATATATATATATATATATATGCATGCATATATATATATATATATATATATATATATATATATATATATATATATATGCATATATATATATAATATAATATAAAGTGTGTTTTGTGTAACGTTTTTTTTTTTTTTTTTTGAATTTCCCTCCCTAGTTCCGCTCCCATGCAGCATTGCTGCTGCAGGGAACGGAACTAGGAAGTGATCGTACCGACGGAGGGACGGAGGAGCGGCGGGACTCTCGGCTGGCGGTCGCAGCAATGAGAGATCATCGCTGGATCGCCAGGATAAGGTAAGAGAAGCTCCGCTGCGCTCTCTGCAATCCACCCCGAGCGTGACTCGGGGTTACCGTTCCTGCAATGAAAAATCAACCCCGAGTCACGCTCGGGATTACCGCTAAGGCGGTTAATTGAATTAAGAGTTGCTGGTTGCTATGTAGTACCTAATTGTTTTGGTTAGGTTTTGTTTTAAAGTAGGCTCAGGCAAAGTGTTAGCACTTAAATTATATTTTGTTTGAAAGTTTATACTATATGTTTTTGCAAAATTTTTGTTTGTTATACCAGGCCCTATTTATCCCCACATAGTTCAGTGCAATATGATCAAATGTAGGCTTTGCTACAATATGCATAGTAAATATATTTGTATTATGCTACTGATTACAGAATGTGCTATACTTCTATTTTGGGAGTGCTATTACGGCATTAGCATGTACTGTAGAACCTAAAGGTTTAGCTGCACCTTATGTAAATGACCACAATGCACAATATAGACCACCTGTTTTAGAGATATGCATAGACTCACCGTTCCTGAAGTTCTGCACTGTGTGACCCCTGTGTCACACAGTGCAGAAACTCAACAGGACCCCAGGACCCATTTACTCTAATACCAGCACACTGGGCTCAGATTCCTGAGCAACAAGTTGTCTATAATTTGTTCTTTTGAATATTTGCTTGCATTTTGGAAATGGTTTTTGAAACCTATTTGATTGTTGTATTGTTTCCTGTGGTTTAAATAACTGACCTGTGCATGTTTTACGCCTGTATTTAACTTTTATGTATGTAAATGTCAGCAAAAAGGAAGCCAGTACAAACACAGTCTTGCACCAACACTCCACTGCCATTGCACGCTTTGATTAAAGCATCTTGTGGCAGGATGCTTCTGTCTAGTTCCCACTTCTGGCTGGTTTACAGCAGGGCAGACACAAACAATTTTAGGGTGATTTTGCCGCAGGACTAGAGAAAGAATAAGAACAATTCTGCCAGGTAATTACATAAACCCCATTTTCAGTGAACTGGCCTGAAATTACATGCTACCGAGAGATTTAAAATCTCCTCTATAGAATAAGCAAAACATACAAACGGGGCATAACGAAAACAGAGTCAACTTGGACAAATTTGCAAGTGGCCTGACAAATTTGAGACCTCATGAGCAAATAAATGCATATTTACATTGCTATATAAAATATAAAAACAATTGGTACCATTATAGGCCCAACCTTTTCTTTTCTCACTCTAATTCTATTAGTGCATGCCGGGTGGAGCTGCAGTACCATTTTTCATTTTATTAATGCTGACCAAATCCAACTTTCCGATGTATCATCCTCATGTAGATGTATAAATAGACACACACATATAAATATATATGGTGTGTTTCAAAATGGACAGCGTTTTTAGTCATGATTATTTAATGTATTAATTAGGTTATAAAAATGAGCAATTTATTATTAAAGTAATGGTGGTATAACCATACAATTGGAAAATCGAGAACATTTCCTCTTAAACAGATACCAGAAGACAAAAATATGCAAGTGCCTCCCTCATTTTTGTGTGTCCTTTTAGATATAATTCCTTTCACTTTCCGACCCAGAGACACAACAGAAATGTAGAGAAAATTTCTCAAATGTGTGGTATGTTTAGTAAATGAAAAGATTACCCTTTACCTCCTGTTCGAGTGACAAATGTAAAAGTCAATGGCCTGTAAAAGATAATGGTCTTAACCACTTTACCTCTGCTCACAGTAATATTACTGCGGCAGAGTGGCTCGTTATCGTCTGACGACGTAGTACTACGTCGTCAGACACTCCCCCTTCTGGGCGGCGCCAGGCATACATTAACCCCTCCCTCTCCAATAAAATTAACCCCTTCCCTGCCAGTGTCATTTTTACAGTAACAGTGCATATATATAGCACTGATTACTGCAGTAATGTCACTGGTACCCCCAAAAGTGTCAAAAATGTCAGTCAAGGGTTCGATCTGTCCGCCGCAATGTCGCAGTCCCGCAAAAAAAATCGCAGATCGCCGCCATTACGCGTTAAAAAAAAAAACACCAAAAATGACAGAAATATTTCCCTTTGTTAGTAAACGCAATAACTTTTGCGCAAACCAATAAAAATACGCTTATTGCGATTTTTTTTACCAAACATAGGTAGCAGAAAACAAATTGGCCAAAAATTTTTAAAAAAATTGGTTTTTACATCTTTTTTGGGGGGAATTTCATATAAAAAAATGTTAAAAATATTGTTATTTTTTCAAAATAAACGCTCTTTTTTTGTTTATAGCGCAAAAAGTAAAAATCGCACAGGTGATCAAATACCACCAAAAGAAAGCTCTGTTTGTGGGAAAAAAAGGACGTAAATTTCGTTTGGGTACGGCGTCGCACGACCGCGCAATTGTCAGTTGAAGTCGCACAGCGCCGAATCGCAAAAAGTGGCCTGGACGGAAGACAGCAAAATCCTCCGGTGGTAAAGTGGTTAAAGAAATGAGGATGGATCTTCCCAGGGTGACACCCACACCAGTGAAAACCTACAGGACCTTTAATCTTTTCTTGCTTTATCCAAAACAGTTTTAGTTGCATATTAAATTAGAACTCCAGTCTCACCTGTTTTGCTATGCTATCTGCTTCTGCTTCTGGTACTTCTCCCTCTCCCTTCCTTCTGTGTGCCTCTGAATTTTCACTAGAAAGGCATTTCAGCAGGCACACTATCTGTCTGCAGAGGCCAAGCTTCCCACAAGGCCCACTGACTATCTTGAACATGTCCCCTGGACTTCAGGGTTGTCAATTACTGCTGGTGTGTCCTATGTGGTGCATGCCACTTCCACTGAGCCAGTTTTATCTGGTTGAGAAAAAAGTTACAACAGAGCCTGTCCCTTCTTCCTGCTAAATCCTACCTAGAACTACAGCTAGCAATGTAGCATACTGACTGGTGCCCTATGCTGTGCAGTGTCATCTGGACTTCAAACACTTGTATCATACAGAATCTGGTTAAGCTCTTTTACTATTCACATTTCGGCAAAGCTATGTGTATTAATTTAGGTAGGTATTTTTCTGTGTTTTCTTTTCATTTTTAAAGTGGAAAACCTCAGACAAAATAAGAAATAGGAAAATAAATTTACATAGGATGCAGGTGGGGAATGGGGAGGGGTAGTATAGTCAAAACACAGATAACTGCATTAAAGAATTTGGCCTAAAAATACTTTAATTTAATTAATTTAAAATGGTTGTAAACACTTACATATACCCAGTGAAGTGACTGACCTCAGGTGATACACAGAGATGGACCAAATCTTCCTACATAAGTTGTACCAGTTTATCTGCAGCCCTCTATCCTCTATATCTGTTCAAAGTGCTGAATAAATATAAAGCTTGTCTGAGAGTTTAAAAAAAGGGTGCAGATAGCTGAAATTACACTCCAAAGAGGTCAGTCAGGAGAGCACTGAGAGCTGTTTGGATGGAAGGCACACACCCCCCTACAAACAGCACCCAGAACAGAGCAGAGGCTGTCAATCTGCTGGAGCACCCTTCCCTGTCACCATTTTTCTCTAGGAGTCAGGAAAACTTGTCAGGGGTGATTCATGCAGATTGAAGAGGAAAGAGGCAGCAAACATAAATGACATTTAATGCTCACACTGTATAGGCATATGCTTTGCTAATATTTCATGTCTGAGGTTTACAACAACTTTAAAGATTTCAGGTAGGTACATGTCAAGATCTTCAACAGGGTTTAATGGAATTGTCCAATTTCCCTTTGCTGAAGCTTCAGAAAAACCTTACCTGTGGACATATGCTGAACTACCCCCGATTCGGTTTGCGGCAGAACTTTCAAATATTGCAAATGTTCGGAACCGAATAACAAACCCCATTGAAGTCTATGGGAAAAATCAAAAGTGCCCATTTTGATGGCTTATATGCAAGTAATTGGGCATACAATGGTTATGGGGGTCCAGGTACTGCCCTGTATCAATGAAAAAAAAGTTTGTAAAAAAACATCACTTTTTAATAAGCGGTGATTTACTGATGCATAAAGTGAAACCATATAAATTTCACAGAAAAAGAATTGAGAATTTTTGGATAAATTCTGGTGTCTCTTTCACAGACTTTGGATAGAAGTAACATGTGTGGAAAAATTGGGCTTTGGGTGTTGGTGGTGCCTTCACACTGTAACCCTATAGAGGTACTCTTGATGAAAGCAGGAATTGGCCTTGCTGTCAAAAATTTAAATGATATGCACCTGCAAAACAGGGGTGTAAAAATTGGTCTTTGGGTGTTAACTGAGATGACATTGTATGAATTGTAGACCAAAAAATGTCTTCCAGATGAAATCAACACCCCCAAAGTTAGGTAGCCTAGACAGACTTTCAGAGATTCAAGATCTAGAAAGCACTTAATCAGCAACATTGGCATCAAGTGCTTGATAGCTGCTGCTAATCCAGGACTAATTATTTTTGATAAATGTCAGCCGGTCCACGGAGTCTGTGGACAGATGCGCTCACTTTTCTCCCAGAAAATCTCCGGCAGCACTAAAATCTCATTTGGAAAGCACACTGGATGCAGGGCAGCCCAGCAGCTCAATTGAATACTGGGCAAGTTCTGGCCAGTGGTCTATTCTTATGACCCAGTAACCCAGTGGGTCATCAACTGGAAAGCTCTCCATGTCTGTTTTTCCCCCTAGATAATCTCCCAACATATGATGCAGATGCTACCAATGGGATGTGGAAGCTGACAGCCCTGGACGCCGAAGACTAAAAATATTTTGAAATGCATCTCTGAGGCGGCCCTTTTCTCCACCGTTCCTCTCTTGACCAACAGAAGACTGAAAGCCAGTAAAGGCATTAACTAAACTCCTCTTTATGGTGTCCTCAAGAGATTTCATTTTCTGCTCCCGCTATGGGGACAGGATGAGTTCCGAGACTTTCCTCTTGTAACGGTGGTCAAGGAGGGATGCCAACCAATAGTGATCCTTCTCCTTAATGACACTTATTCCTGGGTACTTTTGCAGGCTTTAAAGAATGAGGGAGCCCATGCACTGCAAGTTTGCCGAGGCGTGAGAAGCAGACTCCTCGGGGTCACTGAGGATTACAATATCAGGAACTGCCTCCTCCAAGCCATGAACTATCTGTTAAGGGTTGATGTATGTCTTCCTCTGCTTTATTGCCTCAAAAACTACCAGAATCCTTCTCCTCCTCCCTCTCCTCTTGTGTGTACTGTGGCATCGCAAGAATGGTGTCTGCATAAAGCGGGCCTTGAGAGGTAAGGAAGCCCTCCTCTTCCTCCCACTGCTCTGCCTCGAGTGCCTTGTCCATAATGCCAGGCAGAGTCTGCTCCGGCAGGAACACAACAGGGATTGTGTCACTGATGCATGCATTGTCACAGCTCACGGCATCCTCAAATGGTGACAGTATAGTGCATGCATCCTTTATCAGCAGCCATTGGCGTGGAGAAAAAACGCCAAGCCGGCCTGAGGATGTTGTTGTGCCATACTCCCCCAGGTACTCATTGACAGCCCTCTGCTGCATGTGCAGCCGCTGCAGCATTGCCAAAGTTCCACCTGGTGGGCATGTCACAAATAAGGCGGTTTATGTGTAATGCCCACTGAATTTCAGCCAACCAAGCACTGGCTGTGTATGACCGCCTGAAATGGCTACAGGCTCTTCTGGCCTGCTTTAGCAGATCTTTCAACCCTGGGTACCTATTTAAGAAATGCTGCACCACCAAATTGAGGACATGTGCCAGGCATGGCACATGTGTCAACTTTCCCTATCTAAGGGCGGACAAGAGGTTTGTGCCATTGTCGCGCACCACCATTTCTGGCTCCAGCTGATGTGGTATGAACCAACTCTGGGCCTGCCCCTGCAGAGCTGCAAAAACATCTGTTCCAGTGTGGTTCCTGTCCCCTAGACCAGTGGTCCACAACTCCAGTCCTCGGGGCCCACTAACAGGCCAGATTTTACGTATTACCTTGGGGGATGCAGACTAGAATACTGCAATCACTCAGAAGCAAATGAGATCACCTGTGATGTAATTTAGTTAGCTTGCAAACCTGGCCTGTTAGTGGGCCCCAAGGACTGGAGTTGAGGACCACTGCCCTAGACACACCAACTGAAGCACTGCATGGCACCTTTTAGCCTGACTCATTAAATAGCACCTTGAACACTTAAGGGGTACTTGTTGTTTGTAGGACAATTCAGCAGAGGAGGACATGGAAGAGGAGGAGGAGGAGGGGGTAGAGCTGACAAATCTTGGATCATCACCACTAGCTGTATGGAGACGTGGCAGCACAACAAGCTGCAGCACTGAACCCTGTCCTGCATCCTTTCCAACTTGCAACCAGAGTTACCCAGTGTGCTGTGAATGAAATATAGTGACCCTGACCATGCTTGCTGGACCACATGTCAGCAGTAACGTGGACTTTGTGGCTGACTGCCTTGCCCAACGATGCCACAACACTGCCTTTCATGTGATGGTACAGAGCTGAAATGGCCTTACATGAAAAGAAATACCGGCTGGGATCCTGCAATTGTGGTACGGCACATTCTGCTAATTCACAGAAGGGGGCAGAATTCACCAGATGGAAAGGCAGAAGTTGTAAAGCCAGCAGCTTTGACAAGCTTGCATTTAGATGTTGGGCATGTGGGTGGCAGTGACAGTATTTTTTTTCTGCTGCAGCAAATGGGGCAGAGAAATTTTCCGGCTATAGTCTACAGCTGGTGGTGTGCTACTGGCAGATGTGCTGCAAGTAGCTGGGACATCCTGAGCTACTGTATACCTTCATCTCTGTCTGGCTGGTGTTTTTGCCACGCTTGATGTGCTTGAGACAAAGTTTGCAAATTGCAACAATGCGATTGGCTGCACATGTGCTTAAAAAGGCCCAGACACCTGAGCTGCGGAAAGGGTGTCGGGAAATAACAGCTCCACAATGTGATGGAATAGGGCGGCTGCTCTTTACTCTTCCATGATGGCTGCCTCGTTGGGGTTGTGCCTCACCCTCACTTTCCTCCTCTGCTCTATATGGCACCCAACTCACGTCAGTGACCTCATCATCATCATCATCTCCTTCATCCTCATTGCCACTGGAGACAACTTGGCAATACGCTGCAGCTGGGGGAACATGACTGCCAATTTGTGTACCAGTGTTCTCCCCTCTCTGTAGGCTCATATTCCTACCTTCCTCAACCACAGAACCAACAGCTGAATCAAGTAATGGCTGTGCATCATCAAGGAGCAAGTGGCTGAAGCTGTGTTCAAATAACTCAGCTGTCCATGCCTGATGTTGGGGCTATGGAAGGAATAGCTGTGGACAAGAAGGCAGATTTGGCCACTCTGGCAGCTGCAGTGGACTGTGCACTGGTCTCTGCTAGGGTGATGGAGGATGAGGATGGTTTAGTAAGCCAGTCCACCACCTCCTCTGCATGCTGTGGCTGAATAGCATGGGCAAAATCACTAAACAGAGGAAATTATGCCCTGCCTGAGGACTGACCATGTCCACCTTTGCCTGTGGACACATATGCTGCTGGCCCCCTCACAGTGCCATGGGATTGTCTGTCTCTCCTTTTTGGCCTCCCAGACATAGTGGGAAGGTGCTTATTACTAAAATGTTACAAAGATGTGGAAATGTGTACGTGGATGCACTTTAATCAATGGAAAGTGGTGTTTGGTGCACTTTAACCTGAGTACTCACTTCACAGACACACTCCTCCGACACGCTACAATATACTGCAGTAAAACTGCACTAACGCACAGAAATCTACTGCATTAAACATGCAGTAATGCACTGAAATGTACTGTGTTAAACATGCACTAACGCACAGAAATCGACTGCATTAAACGACATGTAACGCACTCAAATATACTGCGCTAAACGGCACATAATGCACAAAAAATATAGCGTTAAACATGCAATAACGCACTGAACTAAAATGCAGTAAACCTAACCTGGCAAAACAAACTGACACTAAAGTAAAAATATATGGTTGCTACACTCACTAAACTATCACTAGATTCACACAAAAATGTACCTTTACTACATTCACACTGACTTAACTATCATTAGATTCCCACTAAACTGATATTCTACACTGACCTAAGAATCAGAATAGCACACTAAAGCATATTAACTCTCTAGTAGCACTGAACAGAGCCCTGTTCTATGTCTCTCCAAGCTGATCTCACACTACAAATGGCCGCTATTGAAACAATACTTTTATAGTGTGGGGTGGGACTAAGAGCAATGAGCCATGATTGGTTAGAGTCATCATTACTTTCTCCAATCATGGCTCTAATAGTGCTTTGTGCCCTGATTGGGCAAAGCTTTCATTGCTTCAACCAATCAGGGCTTTCAATGCACTGTGTGTGGCAGCGCAGTGCATTGTGGTCATTCAGGTGGCCGAACAAACGGTCGAATGCCCCGATAATTTGTACGTTCATCAAATGGGCAAACAGCCAATGTTCAGGTCCAACTCATGCTCGGGCCTAACCGTTCACCCATCCTTACTCAGAACCAAGATCTGAACCAAGTAATGGCTGTGCATATTCAAGGAGCAAGAGGCTGATGCTGTGTTCAAATAACTCAGCTGACTCCTCCATGCCAGATGCTGGGGTCATGGCTGGAGTAGCTGTGGACAAGAAGGCAGAGTAAGCCACTCTGGCAGCTGCGGTGGACTGTGCACTAGTCTCTACTTGGATGATGGAAGATGAGGAGGATGAGGATGGTTTACTAAGTCAGTTGGCCATGGATAGCATGGCCAACATCACTAAACAGAGGAAATGATGTCCTGCCTGAGGACGGAACATGTCCACCTTTGCCTGTGGGCACAGACCTTGCTGGCCCCCTAACAGTGCCTTGGGAATGCCTGCTTCTCCTTGTTGGCCTCCCAGACATGATAGGTGGGGAGCTTATTTGCAATTATAGAATAAAAATAGGGAAATGTGTATGTGGATGCTCTTTAATCAATGGAAAGTGGTGTTTGATGCACTTGAGTACTCACTACACAGACACACCCCACACACTTAACATGCACTAACACACTGCAATATACTGCAGTAAACGTCCAATAATACACTGCAATTTATTGTGGTAAACATGAAATAATGCACAGAAAAATACTGCGTTATACGTGCACCAATGCACTGAATTATACTATATTAAGCGTGCACTAACACACTGCACTATACTGCAGTAAACCTGCAAAAATGCACTAAAATATACTGCGTTAAACGTGCACTAACGCACTGCAATATACTGCTGTAAACTTGCACCAACGCCTTGAAATATACTGCGTTAAATGTGCACTAACGCACTGCAATATACTGCGATAAACATGGAATAATGCACCGAATAATACTGCATTAAAAATGCACTGCAATATACTGCTGAAAACGTGCAATAACGCACTAAATTATACTGAATTAAACGTGCACTAACGCACTGCAATATACTGCAGTAAATGTGCAATAACACAATGAAATACACTGCATTAAAATGTGCACTAACACACTGCAATATACTGCATTAAACCTGCATCAACGCACTAAAATACACTGTGTTAAACGTGCACTAACGCACTGCAATATACTGCGTTAAACATGCAGAAACGCACACTGAAATATACTGCAAGAAACCTGCCCTGACAAAATATCTAACACGAAAGTAAAAATTAACGGTCACACTACACTTACACTGCACTATCACTGGATTCACACTAAACTGACACTAAATTAAAAATGAGTGGTCAGGTCACTACACTCACACTGACTGAACTATTACTAGATTCACACTAAACTGATACTTTACACTCACAATAGAATCACAATAGCACACTGTAGCACACTAACTGGCTAGTAGCACTGAACAGAGCCCTGTTCTATCCCTCTCTCTCTCCACGCCAATATCACACTGCAAATGGTCGCTACATAAAGAATATTTTTATAGTGTAGGGTGGGACTAAGAGCAATGAGCCATGATTGGATAGAGTCATCATGACAGTGTCCAATCATGGCTCTGACAGTGCTGTATGCCTTGACTGAAGCAAAGCTTTCATTGCAGCCAATTAGGGGTGCAGATAAAGAAATTACACTCCAAAGAGGTCAGTCAGGAGAGCACTGAGAGCTGTTTGGATGGAAGGCACACACCCCCCTACACACAGCACCCAGAACAGAGCAGAGGCTGTCAATCTGCTGGAGCACCCTTCCCTGTCACCATTTTTCTCTAGGAGTCAGGAAAACTTGTCAGGGGTGATTCATGCAGATTGAAGAGGAAAGAGGCAGCAAACATAAATGACATTTAATGCTCACACTGTATAGGCATATGCTTTGCTAATATTTCATGTCTGAGGTTTACAACAACTTTAAAGATTTCAGGTAGGTACATGTCAAGATCTTCAACAGGGTTGAATGGAATTGTCCAATTTCCCTTTGCTGAAGCTTCAGAAAAACCTTACCTGTGGACATATGCTGAACTACCCCCGATTCGGTTTGCGGCAGAACTTTCAAATATTGCAAATGTTCGGAACCGAATAACAAACCCCATTGAAGTCTATGGGAAAAATCAAAAGTGCCCATTTTGATGGCTTATATGCAAGTAATTGGGCATACAATGGTTATGGGGGTCCAGGTACTGCCCTGTATCAATGAAAAAAAAGTTTGTAAAAAAACATCACTTTTTAATAAGCGGTGATTTACTGATGCATAAAGTGAAACCATATAAATTTCACAGAAAAAGAATTGAGAATTTTTGGATAAATTCTGGTGTCTCTTTCACAGACTTTGGATAGAAGTAACATGTGTGGAAAAATTGGGCTTTGGGTGTTGGTGGTGCCTTCACACTGTAACCCTATAGAGGTACTCTTGATGAAAGCAGGAATTGGCCTTGCTGTCAAAAATTTAAATGATATGCACCTGCAAAACAGGGGTGTACAAATTGGTCTTTGGGTGTTAACTGAGATGACATTGTATGAATTGTAGACCAAAAAATGTCTTCCAGATGAAATCAACACCCCCAAAGTTAGGTAGCCTAGACAGACTTTCAGAGATTCAAGATCTAGAAAGCACTTAATCAGCAACATTGGCATCAAGTGCTTGATAGCTGCTGCTAATCCAGGACTAATTATTTTTGATAAATGTCAGCCGGTCCACGGAGTCTGTGGACAGATGCGCTCACTTTTCTCCCAGAAAATCTCCGGCAGCACTAAAATCTCATTTGGAAAGCACACTGGATGCAGGGCAGCCCAGCAGCTCAATTGAATACTGGGCAAGTTCTGGCCAGTGGTCTATTCTTATGACCCAGTAACCCAGTGGGTCATCAACTGGAAAGCTCTCCATGTCTGTTTTTCCCCCTAGATAATCTCCCACCATATGATGCAGATGCTACCAATGGGATGTGGAAGCTGACAGCCCTGGGCGCTGAAGACTAAAAATATTTTGAAATGCATCTCTGAAGCTGCCCTTTTCTCCACCGTTCCTCTCTTGACCAACAGAAGACTGAAAGCCAGTAAAGGCATTAACTAAACTCCTCTTTATGGTGTCCTCAAGAGATTTCATTTTCTGCTCCCGCTATGGGGACAGGATGAGTTCCGAGACTTTCCTCTTGTAACGGTGGTCAAGGAGGGATGCCAACCAATAGTGATCCTTCTCCTTAATGACACTTATTCCTGGGTACTTTTGCAGGCTTTAAAGAATGAGGGAGCCCATGCACTGCAAGTTTGCCGAGGCGTGAGAAGCAGACTCCTCGGGGTCACTGAGGATTACAATATCAGGAACTGCCTCCTCCAAGCCATGAACTATCTGTTAAGGGTTGATGTATGTCTTCCTCTGCTTTATTGCCTCAAAAACTACCAGAATCCTTCTCCTCCTCCCTCTCCTCTTGTGTGTACTGTGGCATCGCAAGAATGGTGTCTGCATAAAGCGGGCCTTGAGAGGTAAGGAAGCCCTCCTCTTCCTCCCACTGCTCTGCCTCGAGTGCCTTGTCCATAATGCCAGGCAGAGTCTGCTCCGGCAGGAACACAACAGGGATTGTGTCACTGATGCATGCATTGTCACAGCTCACGGCATCCTCAAATGGTGACAGTATAGTGCATGCATCCTTTATCAGCAGCCATTGGCGTGGAGAAAAAACGCCAAGCCGGCCTGAGGATGTTGTTGTGCCATACTCCCCCAGGTACTCATTGACAGCCCTCTGCTGCATGTGCAGCCGCTGCAGCATTGCCAAAGTTCCACCTGGTGGGCATGTCACAAATAAGGCGGTTTATGTGTAATGCCCACTGAATTTCAGCCAACCAAGCACTGGCTGTGTATGACCGCCTGAAATGGCTACAGGCTCTTCTGGCCTGCTTTAGCAGATCTTTCAACCCTGGGTACCTATTTAAGAAATGCTGCACCACCAAATTGAGGACATGTGCCAGGCATGGCACATGTGTCAACTTTCCCTATCTAAGGGCGGACAAGAGGTTTGTGCCATTGTCGCGCACCACCATTTCTGGCTCCAGCTGATGTGGTATGAACCAACTCTGGGCCTGCCCCTGCAGAGCTGCAAAAACATCTGTTCCAGTGTGGTTCCTGTCCCCTAGACCAGTGGTCCACAACTCCAGTCCTCGGGGCCCACTAACAGGCCAGATTTTACGTATTACCTTGGGGGATGCAGACTAGAATACTGCAATCACTCAGAAGCAAATGAGATCACCTGTGATGTAATTTAGTTAGCTTGCAAACCTGGCCTGTTAGTGGGCCCCAAGGACTGGAGTTGAGGACCACTGCCCTAGACACACCAACTGAAGCACTGCATGGCACCTTTTAGCCTGACTCATTAAATAGCACCTTGAACACTTAAGGGGTACTTGTTGTTTGTAGGACAATTCAGCAGAGGAGGACATGGAAGAGGAGGAGGAGGAGGGGGTAGAGCTGACAAATCTTGGATCATCACCACTAGCTGTATGGAGACGTGGCAGCACAACAAGCTGCAGCACTGAACCCTGTCCTGCATCCTTTCCAACTTGCAACCAGAGTTACCCAGTGTGCTGTGAATGAAATATAGTGACCCTGACCATGCTTGCTGGACCACATGTCAGCAGTAACGTGGACTTTGTGGCTGACTGCCTTGCCCAACGATGCCACAACACTGCCTTTCATGTGATGGTACAGAGCTGAAATGGCCTTACATGAAAAGAAATACCGGCTGGGATCCTGCAATTGATTCTGCAAGGGGGCAGAATTCACCAGATGGAAAGGCAGAAGTTGTAAAGCCAGCAGCTTTGACAAGCTTGCATTTAGATGTTGGGCATGTGGGTGGCAGTGACAGTATTTTTTTTCTGCTGCAGCAAATGGGGCAGAGAAATTTTCCGGCTATAGTCTACAGCTGGTGGTGTGCTACTGGCAGATGTGCTGCAAGTAGCTGGGACATCCTGAGCTACTGTATACCTTCATCTCTGTCTGGCTGGTGTTTTTGCCACGCTTGATGTGCTTGAGACAAAGTTTGCAAATTGCAACAATGCGATTGGCTGCACATGTGCTTAAAAAGGCCCAGACACCTGAGCTGCGGAAAGGGTGTCGGGAAATAACAGCTCCACAATGTGATGGAATAGGGCGGCTGCTCTTTACTCTTCCATGATGGCTGCCTCGTTGGGGTTGTGCCTCACCCTCACTTTCCTCCTCTGCTCTATATGGCACCCAACTCACGTCAGTGACCTCATCATCATCATCATCTCCTTCATCCTCATTGCCACTGGAGACAACTTGGCAATACGCTGCAGCTGGGGGAACATGACTGCCAATTTGTGTACCAGTGTTCTCCCCTCTCTGTAGGCTCATATTCCTACCTTCCTCAACCACAGAACCAACAGCTGAATCAAGTAATGGCTGTGCATCATCAAGGAGCAAGTGGCTGAAGCTGTGTTCAAATAACTCAGCTGTCCATGCCTGATGTTGGGGCTATGGAAGGAATAGCTGTGGACAAGAAGGCAGATTTGGCCACTCTGGCAGCTGCAGTGGACTGTGCACTGGTCTCTGCTAGGGTGATGGAGGATGAGGATGGTTTAGTAAGCCAGTCCACCACCTCCTCTGCATGCTGTGGCTGAATAGCATGGGCAAAATCACTAAACAGAGGAAATTATGCCCTGCCTGAGGACTGACCATGTCCACCTTTGCCTGTGGACACATATGCTGCTGGCCCCCTCACAGTGCCATGGGATTGTCTGTCTCTCCTTTTTGGCCTCCCAGACATAGTGGGAAGGTGCTTATTACTAAAATGTTACAAAGATGTGGAAATGTGTACGTGGATGCACTTTAATCAATGGAAAGTGGTGTTTGGTGCACTTTAACCTGAGTACTCACTTCACAGACACACTCCTCCGACACGCTACAATATACTGCAGTAAAACTGCACTAACGCACAGAAATCTACTGCATTAAACATGCAGTAATGCACTGAAATGTACTGTGTTAAACATGCACTAACGCACAGAAATCGTCTGCATTAAACGACATGTAACGCACTCAAATATACTGCGCTAAACGGCACATAATGCACAAAAAATATAGCGTTAAACATGCAATAACGCACTGAACTAAAATGCAGTAAACCTAACCTGGCAAAACAAACTGACACTAAAGTAAAAATATATGGTTGCTACACTCACTAAACTATCACTAGATTCACACAAAAATGTACCTTTACTACATTCACACTGACTTAACTATCATTAGATTCCCACTAAACTGATATTCTACACTGACCTAAGAATCAGAATAGCACACTAAAGCATATTAACTCTCTAGTAGCACTGAACAGAGCCCTGTTCTATGTCTCTCCAAGCTGATCTCACACTACAAATGGCCGCTATTGAAACAATACTTTTATAGTGTGGGGTGGGACTAAGAGCAATGAGCCATGATTGGTTAGAGTCATCATTACTTTCTCCAATCATGGCTCTAATAGTGCTTTGTGCCCTGATTGGGCAAAGCTTTCATTGCTTCAACCAATCAGGGCTTTCAATGCACTGTGTGTGGCAGCGCAGTGCATTGTGGTCATTCAGGTGGCCGAACAAACGGTCGAATGCCCCGATAATTTGTACGTTCATCAAATGGGCAAACAGCCAATGTTCAGGTCCAACTCATGCTCGGGCCTAACCGTTCACCCATCCTTACTCAGAACCAAGATCTGAACCAAGTAATGGCTGTGCATATTCAAGGAGCAAGAGGCTGATGCTGTGTTCAAATAACTCAGCTGACTCCTCCATGCCAGATGCTGGGGTCATGGCTGGAGTAGCTGTGGACAAGAAGGCAGAGTAAGCCACTCTGGCAGCTGCGGTGGACTGTGCACTAGTCTCTACTTGGATGATGGAAGATGAGGAGGATGAGGATGGTTTACTAAGTCAGTTGGCCATGGATAGCATGGCCAACATCACTAAACAGAGGAAATGATGTCCTGCCTGAGGACGGAACATGTCCACCTTTGCCTGTGGGCACAGACCTTGCTGGCCCCCTAACAGTGCCTTGGGAATGCCTGCTTCTCCTTGTTGGCCTCCCAGACATGATAGGTGGGGAGCTTATTTGCAATTATAGAATAAAAATAGGGAAATGTGTATGTGGATGCTCTTTAATCAATGGAAAGTGGTGTTTGATGCACTTGAGTACTCACTACATAGACACACCCCACACACTTAACATGCACTAACACACTGCAATATACTGCAGTAAACGTCCAATAATACACTGCAATTTATTGTGGTAAACATGAAATAATGCACAGAAAAATACTGCGTTATACGTGCACCAATGCACTGAATTATACTATATTAAGCGTGCACTAACACACTGCACTATACTGCAGTAAACCTGCAAAAATGCACTAAAATATACTGCGTTAAACGTGCACTAACGCACTGCAATATACTGCTGTAAACTTGCACCAACGCCTTGAAATATACTGCGTTAAATGTGCACTAACGCACTGCAATATACTGCGATAAACATGGAATAACGCACCGAATAATACTGCATTAAAAATGCACTGCAATATACTGCTGAAAACGTGCAATAACGCACTAAATTATACTGAATTAAACGTGCACTAACGCACTGCAATATACTGCAGTAAATGTGCAATAACACAATGAAATACACTGCATTAAAATGTGCACTAACACACTGCAATATACTGCATTAAACCTGCATCAACGCACTAAAATACACTGTGTTAAACGTGCACTAACGCACTGCAATATACTGCGTTAAACATGCAGAAACGCACACTGAAATATACTGCAAGAAACCTGCCCTGACAAAATATCTAACACGAAAGTAAAAATTAACGGTCACACTACACTTACACTGCACTATCACTGGATTCACACTAAACTGACACTAAATTAAAAATGAGTGGTCAGGTCACTACACTCACACTGACTGAACTATTACTAGATTCACACTAAACTGATACTTTACACTCACAATAGAATCACAATAGCACACTGTAGCACACTAACTGGCTAGTAGCACTGAACAGAGCCCTGTTCTATCCCTCTCTCTCTCCACGCCAATATCACACTGCAAATGGTCGCTACATAAAGAATATTTTTATAGTGTAGGGTGGGACTAAGAGCAATGAGCCATGATTGGATAGAGTCATCATGACAGTGTCCAATCATGGCTCTGACAGTGCTGTATGCCTTGACTGAAGCAAAGCTTTCATTGCAGCCAATTAGGGCTTTCAATGAACTGTGTGGCGGTGCAGTGCATTGTGGTCGTTCGGTGGGCTGAACAAACAGTCAAACACCCTGACAATTCGGATGTTCACCGTTTGGGCGAATAGCCAGTGTTCGGCCAGAAATCATGCTCAGCCTGAACCGTTCTCCTAACACAACTCACCTGTAGGCATTAAAATCATTCTAAAGGCAGAAGGAATGCATTGAGGTAAAAACCTTCTGAGTTCAGCTCCCCTTTATACCTGTTCTCAATCCTGATCCAGCACTTTGCCCACTTGTAGTGGCTCTCTCCTCTCTCTCCCTCCTTTAGGCAAAACTCACTTTGCTGTGTTTGAAAGTGTAACATCACCTGTAGATTGCACTGGAAGATATCACCCAATTTTGTGGCACCCTGCACTTTAATCACTGCATTGGACTGTTATTAGCTTAAGAGCTATTTTTTGGGACAGTTTATGCACTTTTAGTTTGACACTCCTGCACTTTTTGAGTCCGTTTTGTGACACTTTATATTTGTTTAGATCAACATTATCACCTCATGTTGTTATTTGCACATTTTTATATCATTGTTGTTCATCATCTGTATGAGAATAAATGATCCACATATTATTTGTTCTGTACTGATAGTCACTTGTGATTGTATTGGAGCACCTAGATCTGGATTCAGCAGATCGTTCATCACTAGATGGCCATTTGTGAAAAAAAATTTTTTTCCACTATCACTTTGATTTTCCTCATTCTCACCTTTTTCGTTAGTCATCCACTAACACACTTACATACATCTATTTATCACCTGATCATTGTGATCTACAGTTTTTTGAGACCATTGAACATTGGTTATTGAAGGTAGATAGAGTGGTCCCCCTCATTTAGAGTTGAGTGCTGATTTTTTTCATTTTCATTATTACTGTGATACGTGGGGACAGCTTGCTTGGAGGAGTTCCACGTCCATTATTAGTTTCCAATTCTGAGCATTCATCGGGTCGCTTACCTCATTATAGCGCATAAGTTTATTACTTTAACATTTTTATATTGCAACTTTTGTGTATTTTGTTATTTGGGATTTATTAGTCAATAAGGAAAATAAGGTCAAAATAGCAACTTTTTTACTTTTAATACTAGCTGCTTGTGTTACTGTCTCTTTTTTTTTTTTTTTTTTTTTTTTTTTTTTACTGTCTAAAAAATCTTGACAACTGCAAAATACACCAAAAAATATGTCAGAAAAGAAAAAGACATACATAAAATTATTTTTTATTTTATTTTTTACATTTACTTTTTTTTACCTTTAACCAACTGAAAAATGGGTTTTCTTGCTTATCCACAAAGCCATTTGCTAAACTAAGCGTAAAAACACAACATACTGAGTCATTCACCATGTCCTCATGTTACCTTCTCAAATTGTAGTTATTTTGTTCTGTATACTATTCTGCTAATTGATAAGGAAATGCATTAACAAGAAAAAAGATTTTTATGATTTAAATTCTTTATCACTGAACTGTTTAACAGAACTCTCTGATAAAATATGAAAAACATGCAAAAACAAGAAAAAGTAAATCTTAGTATATTTTAGGAATATTTACTGTTATACATAAGTTATATCAAGTGATAATCAATAATGATAATATAATAATAATAATACAGTAATATACACCAACATTCCAACATTTTTCCAACATTTTTTTTTTTTTTAATAGTGCACCCTTCATTTTACAAGTTGTTATTTGGACAACATTTTTTATCCATTGTCTAAAAATTAACCATTTAGTGACGGAGAGTAAAACACATGTTAATGCCTCAACACAATTTTGCAACTTTGACATGTGTTAGTAAAACTGTACATATCACTGTGTATCCCAGTGGATTTTACAGGACGAATTGGTCTTTCTTTTGCTGGTAAATTATAACCAATATCTCCTTTTTTTTTTTTTTGGCCCCTTTCACATGGGGTGCCTTTGCCTGGCGGACTCCGCTTGCTTAGCGGAGGATCACTCTACTGACCAGGCGGATGACAGGTCTGTCTCCGCTCGCTGTGCAAATCGGGTGAAAACAGACCACCTGTCATATCCAATCCTATCTGGTAGACAGATGGAAAATAGGACCACCATCTGTCTGGATTTGGCAGACAGAATAAGATCGGATAGTGGCGGGTGTCAGCGGACGTGTCACCGCTGACATCCGCCGCTCCATTGGAGTGGATGGAGGTTCCGATCAGGTCCGCCTGAAAAACTGACAGGCAGATCTAATCGGACAGCCCGTGTGAAAGGGGTCTTTATTTTTAAAGTAAACTGGCCCAAAATAGTTTAAAAATGTTGATTTGTTTTTTTAATTCAACTGTATATTTCTTGCTAATACCATAATTTACCACCAAAGAACAACCAAAATAAATTCTCCTGCTTCTGACAATTGCAGCGATACCACATTTGTGTGTGTTAGTTTGTATTCATAGTAGAGCCGAGAAAAAATAATGTGCATTTTGCTCTTTTTATCGTACCTAAAACAAATGACACTGACACTAATTCAATTTTTTTTAAATCATACCCAAAATATAACTATCCTGACCTTTGACCCTGGCTTACACATTTGACCCTAACCTTGACTTTAAGGCCTCATGCACACTGGACGTTTTTACAGCTGCTGTTAGCAGCGTCAGACGTTTTTTTTTGCAGCTGCAGAACGCCCATCCATGTTATTCTATGGACTAATGCACACATAGAGCTTTTAGGAGCTCCAAGTGGCATAGGCGTTTTACAGCTCCAAAAAAAACCCAGGAACTGTGCGTTCTGGAGCTCCACCGTCAAGCTGCAAAAAACGCCTGACGCTACTAAACGCGCCTAAACGCGGCATTACGCGCGTCAAGCAGCGTCAAGCGTTTTTTTTTTTTAAAATGTGATTGGTCATTGTAATGACCTGGAACCCAGGAAATACAGAAAAAATGTGATTGGTGACTGTAATCACATGGAAAACAGGAAATACATGCCCACATTACAGGAAATACATGCCCACATTACCCAAGAGACCTTTGCCCCTGTTGAGAAGTGTGGAAAGTGTGGAAAAGAAGCATGGCTACTGCTATTCCACAGGCAGAGCTGATTTCAGCCATTGAAGTGAATCCAGAACTCTGGGATTTATCCCACCCGTCATATAATGATCGCCTGCGTAAAACAAAGATCTGGAGTGAAATTTCAAATGCTCTCACACCAGACTGGGCCCGGCTGAGCAATTCAGCAAAAAAAGAACAAAGTAATTTTTTTTTTTTTTTTTTTTAATTCCTTTGCTATGTTTTTTTTTTTTATAAAGCATATTAACCCTTTTTTCAATTTTCCGTAGCCAAAGCATTACAACGGCGGTGGAAATCCATACGTGACCGAGTAAGGAGAGATTTGACTGAACTTGAAAAATCTCAGCGGAGTGGAGCAGCAGCTCCACCGAGAAAACAATATTTGTTTCATAATAACCTAGCGTTCCTGCGCCGATCAATGCTACAAAACGCAAGAGAGTAAGTTCTTTTTTTTTTTTTTTTTTATGTCACATATACCCTAACAAAAATTAAAAAATGTACATTCTTTTAATTCTCTATAGCACAACATCAAACATTTCAGACCGCAGGGAACATATCGAGGAGGAGGAGGAGGTGGATGCTCCAGATGCTGCTTGCATTGAAAGTGGGAGTGTCACAGAAGCGGAGGTGCTATCCCCCAATCTCTCCATTTCCCAAAGCCAATCACCAGCACAGGTAATTATCTGTCCATTATGTCTCTTCTGTCTGTCAGTCTATGTACTAATCTGAACATGCCCATTTTTGTTCACAGGAATCTACGAGCCAGGTTACACCTGCCAGCAGCATCCGCCAGGAACCAGAATAACAGGTGGAAGTTCGTGGCCGTGGCAATGGGAGTACCCGTGGTAGAGGCCGCAATCAGCGCCAGAGGGGTGGCATTTTCGCCCCTGAAACAGAGGACAGGGTGGTAGCCTTGCTGCAGGAAGTGAGGGATGAGAGGCGCATCGTGGACCCATTTTTGGATCCTTTGAATCCACGCACCTCATTCCTGCGGAACATGTACCACGTCCTGGAGGAGATTGGTGGAGCCGAGGAGAGGCACTGTATGGATCGCATGTACGTTTTTGCTGTGCAATACCGTACAGCAAAAATAAGTGGTGGGCAACCACCTAGCGATCCATCCAGTGCTTTTCAGGATCTCACAATGTCATCCAGGACTGTAGCAATGCTACCACCCCCCTCATATCAGCAACCTAGATGGCAGCCACCATCCGGCCATTCCTACCCTTCCTATTACTCCCCACATTTCCCCACGGAATTTCCTCCTCCCCCTCCTCCAGGACATGCAACGTGCTCCAATGTTGCCATACCCCCTGCCTTCCAAGGACCCTACCATCCCCAGGACTTTGGGAATGAGCACCTGCCCCAACCTACCCATTCCCACCCTGAATCCACTGTCCCCCATCCCCAATCACCTCATCCGAGCCCTGCTGACCAATCTGCTCAATATCAGTAGTTATAACTTGAGCTTTTTTGTTTTGTTACTCCAGTTTTCTTTTTTGTTTTGTTACTCCAGCTTGTTCATTTAATAAATCTTTAAACGAGAATTTGTATGTTTTTTTTTTTTTTTGGGGTTAAGGTACACTTCAGCAGTATGTTAGCATACGGGTATCATATGCTTGCCTCAAGCAGAAGAAAAGGACTCTTTTTCTTCTGCCTGGGGCAACCGTAAGTGCAGCCCAAGAAGGGGTATCATACGCTTGCCTCAAGCAGAAGAAAAGGACTATTTTTCTTCTGCCTGGGGCAAGCGTAAGTGCAGCCCAACAAGGGGTATCATACACTTGCCTCAAACAGAAGACAAGGACTCTTTTTCTTCTGCCTGGGGCAAGCGTAAGGCTCGGTTCACACTGCCGCGACCACAAAAGTAGCGTCGCTTCCAGCGCAACTTTGGCGCGACTTAGCGCGACTTTGGCGCGACCTCAGCGCGAGGCGACTTTTTATTTGGCCAATCGCAATAGGTCACTCACATTGAGGGAAAAAAATCTTTTTTTGTCTGTCTGTCCAGAAACGTAAAAAAAAAAAAAAAAGAGCTTTTTTCATATAATTTTTAAGAAGCACATGCCTCCAAAGACGCCCAAAAAATGCCCGATAAATGCCTGCAACTTGACAGTTACACTTTTTAGACCCCCCAGACACTAAATACAAAAAATGACATGCCTGCCTAAAAAAATGCCCGATAAATGCCTGCAAGAAAAAAAGCCAGCCGCAGAGAAGCCGTATTACTGAAAATATAGTAAAAATGCTGTTTTTTAGGGGTTCTGGACATGCTACAGAGCTGAAACTTGACAGTTACACTTTTTAGACCCCGCAGACACTAAATACAAAGAATTACATGCCTGCCTAAAAAAATGCCCGATAAATGCCTGCAAGAAAAAAAGCCAGCCGCAGAGAAGCCGTATTACTGAAAATATAGTAAAAATGCTGTTTTTTAGGGGTTCTGGACATGCTACAAAGCTGAAACTTGACAGTTACACTTTTTAGACCCCCCAGACACTAAATACAAAAAATGACATGCCTGCCTAAAAAAATGCCAGATAAATGCCTGCAAGAAAAAAAGCCAGCCGCAGAGAAGCCGTATTACTGAAACTATAATAAAAAATGCTGTTTTTTAGGGGTTCTGGACATGCTACAGAGCTGAAACTTGACAGTTACACTTTTTAGACCCCCCAGACACTAAATACAAAAAATGACATGCCTGCCTAAAAAAATGCTTGATAAATACCTGCAAGAAAAACGGCCAGGTTGACAGAAGACACATTCATGTTTTAATAAAAATTATGCTCTTTTCTTGTTCAATACCATTTTTTTGCAAAGTCGGATGACAAGTCGGATCACAGGTCGCTTCAATTAAGATAAGGAGGCGACTCCCATTGAAGTATATGGGACAGGTCGGATCACTGGTCGCCTGAAAGTAGTACCGGACCCTTTTCTGAAGTCGGAGCGACCTTAGTAGCGGCAATTAAGACGGCACTGATTGAATTACATTGGTTTGGTTATGTCAAGCGACCTGGGGTGACACAAGTCGCCTCGTGAGTTGCCCTAGTGTGAATGGGCACTCAGTGCAGCCCAAGAAGGGGTATCATACGCTTGCCTCAAACTGAAGACAAGGACTCTTTTTCTTCTGCCTGGGGCAAGCGTAAGTGCAGCCCAAAAAGGGGTATCATACGCTTGCCTCAAGCAGAAGAAAAGGACTCTTTTTCTTCTGCCTGGGGCAAGCGTAAGTGCAGCCCCACAAGGGGTATCATACGCTTGCCTCAAACAGAAGACAAGGACTCTTTTTCTTCTGCCTGGGGCAAGCATAAGTGCAGCCCAAGAAGGGGTATCATACGCTTGCCTCAAACTGAAGACAAGGACTCTTTTTCTTCTGCCTGGGGCAAGCGTAAGTGCAGCCCAAGAAGGGGTATCATACGCTTGCCTCAAGCAGAAGAAAAGGACTCTTTTCTTCTGCCCAACAAGGTACAAGGCACAGCTGAACAGAAGAAATGGAAGACATGAAAAGAACTGCCAAATTTTAAATTGCTTTATTTCTAAAAAAAACAAGAAGGCAGAGCTTAGAAAGATACAACATTTTTTTTAAATAAAATCATTTTGCCACGAAACTTCTCCATCAGGTGATAAGAAGAAATCGGCAAACTGGTTACGAATGCCCATCACCCGTGCCGTTGACCTCAAGTCCAAAAATTGCACCCGTTGATTTTGGTTTCGGGGTTCCGGTTCAGCGGTGCTCCTCTCCTTCTCCCGCAGGAAGTTGTGGAGAACACAGCATGCCAGGACCACCCTAATGGCATTCTCCACATCAAGCTGCATGCAGGTGAGTAACACTCTCCATTTTGCTGTCAGGACTCCAAAGGCACATTCAACAACGCGGCGTGCACGGCTGAGACGATAATTAAATATTTTTTGGCTGTCGCTGAGACAATTGCCACTGTATGGCCTCATTATATTTTCACTAAGTCCGAAGGCCTCGTCCGCTACCATGACCAATGGTAAGCTTGGTTCCTCAGTACAAGGTAGAGGCCTTCTTTCTGGAATGTTGAACCTTCCTTCGTTTAGCCGACGTCTGAACGCTGAATCATGAAAAATGCGGGCATCACTCTGGCTGCCATATGCTCCAACGTCAACCACAACGAAACGCAGATTCGCATCAGCAAATGCCAGCAGGACCACCGAAAAGTATTTTTTATAGTTAAAATATGACGAACCTGAGTGCGGAGGCTTCTTGACCTTGATATGTTTGCCATCCAGTGCGTCCAGACAATTGGGAAACTGAGTTTTTTCCCAAAATTCATCAACCACTGCTTCCCAGAGGTCTTCAGTTGGCTCCGGCATTACGACTTGATTAAGCTCCTCCCATATTGTCATACAGCTTTCTCGGACTATCTTACCAACCGTCGAGACACCAAGAAGAAAGTGGTGGTGTAAGGACACGAAACTCAATCCTGTTGCAAGGAACCTAAAAAAGAACAAAATTGGGAGTGTCAAAACAATACAACGCAATACATTTTGTACACATGCAATGCGACATAAGCTATGCAATCGGTTTGCAAGAAATCGCAATGAACAGACATCGCATGCGATTTGCATAGCAGTTCGGTACAAATTGCATGCATGCAATGTCATGCAATGTGTGACATTGCATATGTGTGAACAGGCACTAACCACCCCTTCAAAGCAAATATCACTTACCGGAGTGTCACGAGCAGTCGTTCCTCTGGTGACACACTGCTTCTCATCCTGGTGTCCATCCTTTCTAACCTTGGCCTGAGCCTCCCCAGCAGGTCATCGAAGACAGATACTGACATTCTTGTAAAGTTGAAGAATTTTTCAGGATGCATGCGAAGATGGGTGTACATGCTCTGAAAGTACCCCAACGTAGGACGCTGGGATACAATGGGATGTACCCAGAATCTACGCCGTCTGCTGCTTCTCTCCTCCTCCTCCTCCATCTGTCTCCTCCGCCGCATCCTATGCAGAGCAATCAGAAGGATTGCCTCATCGATTTTTTGAATCACAGGATCCATTTTCCTCAAAACAATCTCCCACGACTAGTAAAATGCTCTCTCCTCAGTTTCTCCTCACAAAATGGCATAGTCATGTGATATTTCTCATATTTTATGGAATTCTGGGTAATATGGGAGTGAATTTATGTAAAAAGTTGTGTTTACTTTAAAAAACGCTTGTTAGCGATGACGCGCCTAAACGCGCCTAAACGCGCTATGACGCCAATGCAAAACGCGGCTTGACGCGCGTTTTTGACGCCGCTTTTTCCCGGCGTCAAGTAAACAGCTTTGGAGCACGTTTTTATGACGCCCTGTGTGCATGGAGCCTAAGGCTACATTCACACCTGAGCGTAGCGTTTTCGCGCGTTTTTACCGCGATTTTTACCGCGATTTTACCGCGATTTTTGTGCAGGCGGTTTTAGATTGAATAGAAACCAATGGAAAACGCCTGTAATCTGCCCAAAAAGAAGCTCATGTACTTTTTTGAGCGTCGGGCGTTTTGCTCACAGCGTCAAAACGCTCAGATGTGAACAGGGGCCATTGAAATGAAAAGGATTTGTCTTGTTGGGCGTTTTGAGAGCTGATCCTAGAGCAGAAAAACTCCCCAAAAACGCCCCAAAACGCCTACATGTGAACGGAGCCTAACACTATCCCTGGCCCTGACCTAGACCAAACTTTGATATAGCTATTTTGAAAAAAAATATATATTTTTTTTACACACATTTGTTTATTTACATCTTCATCTGCAAGCACACAAAGATACATTATATTTTTCTCTCCATTCAGAAAAGTAAACACATTGACGGGATGCAAAGTGAATGATCACTGTGCTAGCCAATCAAAGGCTATCACAGGGATCAGGTGACCTGATCTGGGAGTCCTGGGTCCCGATCGTTAGCATGAGACCCAGAGCTCTCGGTGTGCTCCCAGCACAAAGACAGGTATGCAGATATGTGGCCTCACAGGTAAAGGTCCACTTCAGTACGGCCGCATATCTGAATATGGTTGGTGGGAAGGGTTAAAAAATATGTAAAACCAACACTTCATATTCCTGATATGTGCCAGCTGCACATGTACTTGTATGAAGAAGTCTCCTGTTCCCTTTGTATTGTTTCCTTTGTCTGAAATACTTGGTGTTCCTGCCAGCTCCTCTGCTTTTCTTTTGAAACCTGACCATGCTAGGCATGAGAGCGGAGCGTGGCAGCATGGTCAATTCTCTAACTGTGCTGAGAATTGAGCATGCTCTCCTCCAATGATCAGACTTATCCTAAAATCCCCCCTTCCCGCACAGCCATTCACTGGAAAGACCTGTGTACTGATGTTTCTCCTCCCTCAGCTCTCTAAGCTCCTTATGCAGCTAAAAACAAAGGTCATGTGATCACTAATAAAAAAAGGGAAATGTATTTATAATGTATTTTATAAGTATTCACAATTATTTTGCTTTTTATTTATTATTGTTTGTATCTATAGTGGAAAAGGTGAACCTGTCTATTGCAGGTTGAGAAGCAAGACTGCTGAAGTTTACAAAGGGAGATACTGGATAAGCAAGTGCATATTTTATCTAAGACTTAAATAAAATATGGCTTCTTACCAATTCATCAGAGGAATGAGGATCCTCACTCCTTCATTTCTCAGATTGAGGATTTATACCTGCCATAACCTTATCGGCAAAGTGGCAAAAGGGAAGTTTGCGAGTGGGCTCCTTCCAAGGTGGTGAGTGCTCACACAGCTATGGGATAGATATTGGATGTTAGGTAGCAAAGCTTCACATTCTTAAAATATTAAATAATAAATGTAAGACAAATATAAGATTATCATTAGATACACTATTTTTGCCTGGAGGAATAATTTAAAGCCTGTCTATGCCTCCAGAAATCCTCATCCGGCACAGGTAGCCCCGGTTGAACAAACCGGGGATTAAGGAGTTAAGCAGACTCGTTCCATCATCTGCCAATAGGACCCAGCATCGGGATCCGAGCTCCACCCCCTGTGTCGGCGGCCGCTATTGAAAAACACCGCCTCAACAATGACAGGATGCGCGCGCACCCACGCTGCATCATCCGGCAAAGGTCACTGTTTATGTAATCGCGCACCTATTGCGCATGCGCGAACGGCGCATAAAAAGGCCGGGAATCAGAATAGAGCGCCACTTCCCTCAAGCTGAGGGACTGTGAGGACGCTCGGACCACGCTACCAGGATCTCTCCATCCCCTCAAAACCTATGGACCATAGGAAACTGTAAGTATACCACAATGCAAACACATGCATTGATGGTATCTTAAACTATTTGGATATATAGTAACAAGGCTTCTCCTGTTCACTATTACTTGAAACAGGAACAGCCGGACCAGCACCCCCTAGTGGAGACCACTGGAACTGTTTATGACCACAGGACCAGCTGGAGTAACACTCCCTCTAGTGGATGATATTGGAAACACATACTAAAGTATACTTTGCCAAGTAAGTGCAAAACAAGTATAGATTACAGGGAAGCAAAATTATGCTCCAAACTCTATATCAATATACGTTTCTTGTATATACAGATTTGACCAGACACGGGAAGAGTTAATGTGTTTTCTACTCCCAAACTGGCCCAAGTATACATATAACCAGTAAGTACATAAAAATACAACTGGCATATGTACCAATATAAAGTTAACCTCAATAACCTGATTTTACACTTTATATATATCCCAGTAGCGACACCCAGTTGATTCTTATGAGGACCCGAGGACTATAAGCAGGCCCAGGCACAACACGGTACTAACCTCTAAAGTATGTACTATATGACCACATGAGAAACAAATGTCTCAAAATGGTCAAAAACAAAACAAATACCTGATTATCATTTAATATACCCACAGAGATATCTGACATAATTCCTTGATAAAGGCTTCCCCGCCGAAACGCGTAGGAATAGAAACTCTCTCATACCAAGATCCAACGCCAATTCAAGACATTTGGACCCCAAGAGAGAGACCAATGTCACTTCACCACAATGTCACTTCTTTCATATTCCTCTTCACTCTCACCTATGGGTCTTTAACCCATACACTATATGTACCATATCAGCTGTAACCTGAAACGCATGATATTTACCTTATATGTTATTTTGGAATAAATATTATATTATTTTTCTTTTAAAATATCCTCTTGTGTACTAGCCCTTTAAAAAGTCCCACACACCTTGACTTGAGGCATCAAACCTCCCCCTTTTCAAAGATACATAGGGATGACGGCTAAAACCGAACTAAAAAACTTTATTAGATTAGATTACCAAAATAATGGATGTCAGGGGCGTGACTATAGGGGTTGCAGGGGTTGAAACTGCAACCGGGCCCTATGCTCCAGGGGGCCTGTGTGGCTCCCCTGTACACCTGGATAGGAGGGACGGCGGGGGCAGCATGTAGAGACATCACTGCCCTCCTTTTTCCTCCTGTAGCTGCAGGAGGAAAATGAAGGAGATTGGTTCCTCTATATGCTGTCCCTGCCACTCCTCCTATCCAGCTCCCTTGCGTTCTGCTGTCTCTGGGCCCCTGAGTGCTCCCCTGGTCACGCCCCACCGTGCTACCCCCTCCCCCCACTGTGCTCCCTCCCCTCTCCTGCCAGCTGCTGCAGGGGATGTGTCACAATAGAGAACCAGGAAGGGTCGGTAAATATGTAATTTACCAGCTCCTTCCTTTTCTGAATGGACAGAGTCATAGTCAGTGATATTGTAAAAAAAATGAAATAAAATGATAAAAAATAATAGAATTAAAATACCAAAAAATAAAAACTACTGACGCCAGTGGGTGAACTTCCAGGATCACAAAGGTCACACTTGCGACCGGGCCCTGGCATTCCACCACCGTGGGGAGGCCCCAAGATAGCCGGAAGGGGGCCCACTGCACAACTTGTGAAAGGGTCTCAATGCGGGATCGTAATAAACGGCCCCACAACAAGAGTAAAGGACCCCAGGATCAGTGGGAAGAGCCCCAGGCTTGAAGGGAAGGGCCTCGGCCAGGGATTTGGAGGGTCCTTCATGGTTTCTTGCACCGGGGGCCCTGAAGTTTCTAGTTACAACTCTGATGGATGTATTGATAATTTTATATTTTGTCATGTGTGTGATAATGGAGATAATATTTTGGGAATATAACCTGTTATAATGTCAGCCCATGACTTGTATTTGACATATTTGGCTATATTGTGAGGGTGCCTAAAAAGTCACAAATTCCTTTGGTCGCTAAAATGTGTAATAAATAGGTATGCTTAAAATAAATATATAGGTTACCCTGATATAGTAGATTGATTCATAAATCAAAAAGGATTGTCGCCTGGTGAAATAAGGCGGGGCATACACTAGAAGAATTTCATTTGACAATTTTTGTTGTAAGAACATTCATTCAATTTTCTTTTGATTAGTGGGGTCAAATCAACGTTCGTTTTCAACCTCAGTGAGGAGAAAATTGCAAGGAGCAGGATGGTCAATTCACTTCAAAATCAAAAGTAAAAAGCAAACAAAATCTTGAACTACTTTTAAATGTACTGAGAATGTTTGCAGGAATTTTCCTTTGAAATTCTACTACCATATACCCAGCTTAAAGGGTAACTTCACTTTCTTGGGGAAAAAAAATAATAATATAGTGAATACAATTGCAACTCAAGTCATATTGTAATTGAATGTTATTAAAAAGTACCTTTCCCTTTCGATCTACAGCTCTGTAATTTTCTGTACAATATAATGAAATACGGCTACCTGGAACTGTTCAGTACACAGAATCTATACAGAAAGTCCCCCAGAAACATAATTTCCTGCTTGTGTGATTGGTTCACTAATTTTCCCAGGAGTAAGATACAAGTCAGATTTCAGGCATATCTTGCATCAAAAATGTAATTTTTAGTGAAATACTCCCAATAGGAAATCACGTGCAATTTCCCTCACTGCAGCCCTGCAAGTGCAGTAGCACTTTCCACATGGACACAGACATAGGGGGAGTGCCAGGTGTGCCTGGGCACACCCTAATTACCACGTGTGGTGCCAATTCCCCCTACTGCCCAAGCTTCCCCCCATGTTGGCCCCCAACCCACACTGCTGCTGGCTTCCCACTTCTCCTCTCCTCTGGCTGCTTGCAGGGGTTGTTTCAGGAAGGAGATTGGGGAAAGGGGCTAGTAAATATGTAATTTACTGGCCCCTTCCTTTTCTAAATGAACACAGTGAGCACACTCACTGACTGTGGTCATTCATAACGGAAGCGTAGTAATCTGTGTTTACTATGCTTCAGTTTGTGAATAAACAGGAAGCTGCTCAGCACAGAGCTCTTCCCATTCATTCACTCTCCAGTGCAGCTGAGGCTGCAGAGAAAGGCATGTGTGTTTGAGCTTTGGGGTGCACATCCTAATGCTATAGGCTGCACACACCTATGGACAGAAAAACACACAGGGATTTCTTCAGAATAACAAAAGTTAGGAATCTGCAACAAAGTTAGTTAAAATCCTTGCAATGTACAGAGATCACCCAGGGGGGAATGTTTTTTTCTCGATAAAAGTGGAGTTACTCTTTAAGTGGCAAGCTAAAGAAAGGCAGACACTTTTTTTTCTTAAATAAACCTCATACATAAGAAAGACATATAGTTACATAGTTACATATTAGTTGAGTTTGAATAAAGACAACAGTCCATCCTGTTCAACCCGTGTAGGTGTGTGTGGACGTATTCATTTCCCATAACCCTGAATGTTGTGATCTTTGAGATGCACTTTCAAAAGTCTTTTAAAAGTAGCCATACTCCCCACAGTTACCACCAATTGTGGAAGAGAGTTCCACAATCTCACTGCCCTTAAAGTGAAAAACCCCTTAAGTAGCTTAAAGTGGTTGTAAACCCACTCTTATAACTTGTGCCTATAGGTAAGCCTATAATAAGGCTTACCTATAGGTAAGGTAAATATCTCCTAAACATGCACCGTTTAGGAGATATTTACTTTTCATACAGTAGATGACGTCATCGGCGCATGCACTCTGAAGGTACGGCCACCCGCGCCATTCCTTCAGAGCCCTGTGCCCTGAACGGCGGCTCCCGCACGCATAAGCCGGAGTGATGTCATCGTGCCTCCGGCCACGGTCGCGAACCAGGAAGCAGGACGGCCAAACACGTCGGCCGTGTCACTGGTGAGCGGGTGGCAATGCGGTGGCTTCGTTCTAGGGTAGGTATTTCATATGCATACTAGCTCATTATGCCTTTGTCTTACAGGGTTTTTTTTTTATTTATTTATTTATTTATTTTTTTAAAGCGGTTGTATCCTCAAAAAACAAAAAAAACAAACAAACCCTGCAGGACAATGGCATAATGAGCTCATTCCGAAATACTTACCTTAGAACGAAGCCCCGACACGGTCGCCCAGACACCGCTGAGGCAGCTGACATCTTCCCTCTGCGTATCTTCTAGGTTCGGCGGCTCTGGCGCTGTGAGTAGCTGGAGCCGTGATCTTCAGAGCGCATGCGCCACTGGTGTCAGTGGCTGCATGCAGGGAGAATATCTCCTAAACCATGCAGGTTTAGGAAATATTAACTTTACCTACAGGTAAGCCTTATTATAGGCTTACCTGTAAGTAAAAGTTTTAAAAGCGGAGTATACTACCGCTTTAAAATTAAACCGCCTCTCCTCTAATTTCATTGTGTGGCCACGTGTCCTCTTTGACTAAATAGTTTTTTTCTTATGGTGAGATTACCATTGAGGTATTTTTAAATCGCTATCATGTCCCCTCTCAGGTGTCTCTTCTCCAGGGAGAAAATAAAAAAAAAATGTATAAAACAAGGCCAGCTTACCAACTGCTAGGCCAGTCTTTCTTTCTAAGCTCCGGGAATTATCAACTGATTCTGACCATGGATGGACAAAGCTCTTGCAGACTGGTCCTTCAACACCCATGCAAAAGGGCCAAAGAGTGTGACCTGTCTTTGAGTGGGCCAGTGGTGTATTTTGGTTTTGTGCTGCCCTAGGCAAGACTAAAATTGGGCGCCCCCCCCTCCACCTCCTATTTGCCCCACTCCTTTTTTAACGGATGTGACTCCCTCCAAAATTGAAGGACTAAAAGTCCCAGCATGAACCCCTGAGATCTCACGAGAGGTGGGGTGGGTGAGGGAGAGCGAGGGGGATGAGAGAGAGAGGGGGGATTAGAGAGGGGGGATGAGAGAGAGAGAGAGAGAGGGGGGTAAGAGAGAGGGGGGGTGAGAGAGAGGGAGGATTGAGAGGGGGGAGAGAGAGGGGGGGATGAGAGAGGCGGCTCTAGCAACCAATGGCCAATAGAGTCTCAGGTGGAGGGGGTCGGCTTTTTGCTTCCCCCCTGCAAAGTGCCGCCCTAGGCCTGGGCCTTGTTGGCCTAGGCCACAATACTGCACTGGAGTGGGCAGTATGAATGTGCACAAATCAGCCAGAAACAGGAAAGCTGCTGTTCACGGCACGTTTTCCGTATCCTATGACTTAGCTCATCTTGATTTGAAACACAGTTTATACTCCAGATTTCCTCAGCAGGCCATGATCTGACAAAACCTGAATTCACAGTCAGCTGCTTCTGAAGCCTTTGTCACGTCTTTAGAGACCAAGTGGGTTTGTTACTCTGATTACACAGCAGATCAGGAGGAGGCTAATCACAGACTGGATTCTCCTGCTGATTGACAATTCCCCAACCAATTTCCTCATTCCTTCGGGCTGCTTATTCCTTCTTTTGTAGTTGCCTTTGTAGATACAAGACATTTTAGAATGCTACACTCATTTGTGATGTAGACTTGGCAAGCTGAGCTTCTCTTCATAAAAGTTTAGCACTTTGAAAGAACTGTCACCCATATTTTGGAAGAAAAGTAAAAGTTTCCTTCTGCCGATCCCTGTGCCTTCAACAATTAGAGCTTCTAATTTGCAGCCAAGAGATACAGGGCTAAATTAAAATATCAATTTCAAGCAAGCGTTCTACCCGGGACACTAATTGATACTGTCTGACTGAGCATGTGCGCCTGTCAGCTGACTTTAGTCCAATTCAGCAGAAAAAAAGTTGGCACCTAAATTGGGATTTCTTGAGCAGGATTTTCTGTTTTGATTTATGAATGTTTTCAGGTTTTTTTTTACATTGGGAATGTTGTTTCACCTGTGAGTGGAGATACAGCCCGCTTGGCTAACTGCCTTGAAAACACACGTGCCTGCCAGAGTCATGAATAATTCTGTGTTTAACGTGCTAAATTTCTGTTCCAAATTATGAATTTTCTACGAGTTGCATGGAAATATTCAGATAAGTTTCTGCTGTTCCTGTTGTCTTCTTGAAAAGTTTAAGCTGACTGAAGTTATCAATTGGTTCTGGAAATGAAAATAGCCATAAAATATTTTTTAAAAAAGAACCTGTCAATTTTCTACTAAAATGCTTATTTACATAATTGGCAACTTTCTTTGGCCTTACATGCATGTTATATAGGACAACCAGGCTTAACGTAAAACTTAATGGGAGAGAGAGATGGCTTTAAAAAGAGACATACATAGAAGTACTTTTTGATGTGATTTTTACATTTTTGTTGCTTGTGAGGCTGTTTTTAATAATGATATTTCATATACATAGATTCTCCCTCTGCATGTGTCTGCATAGTCAGGATCTTTGCTGAATGACTGCTGAAATAAAATCAAATACAGATTAAGCAAAAAAGTTATTGTGTTATTGTATAAATGTTTTCCTTATTTTTTTTATAAATGATCACATCTGAGCATCAGCAACACACTGAGCTTCCCAGTGAATGGCTGTGCAGGAGGGGCGTGTCAGCACAAGTCTGCTCATTGAATGAGAGCACACTGAATTCCCAGCACAGCTAGAGAACCAGAGATGTATAGTAACGAAGTAGAACTACTTAAGTACTGTACTTAAGTACCGAAATGCGGTATCTGTACTTTCCTAGAGTAGAATTTTTTTCTCCTACTTCTACTTTTACTTCACTACATTTTTTCGATGATTTCGATACTTCTACTCAAGTATTTTTTTTTTGTGCTGCATAGTTACTCGTTACTTTTAAAAAAATTACCACGGCCAGAACAGTAGATGGCAGGTTGCATAAAGCTCAAAAAAATGTGTATAATGTAATTTGTAAATAAGCGCATACGAAAATAAAGGCTGTGTATAATAAAAGCTGCTATACCAAATCTTTCCAATAAAAAGAAAATATGAAACAAACAAATAAATGGTGCTACAGCGCTTAAAGTGCATCAAGAAACTACTAACAAACACAGGTTAATCATTTGAATAAATCATTTGAAATAATAAAAAACAATATGATGTTCAAACTTTTGACTTCTTTCTTTAATAACTACATAACACAGTACTTGTACTTCTACTTTCAGTACTTGAGTAGAATTTTTTTTTCAAAACTACTGGTACTTTTTACTTTTAGTACTTAAGTAGCACATTTTTTGAAAAAACTACTTGCAATACTTAAGTAAAAAAAATGTTGAATACTTTAGTACTTTTACTTAAGTAACTTTTTCTGCGAGCACTTCCACTTCTACTCAAGTCACTTTTTGATCGAGCACTTGTACTTTTACTCAAGTAGAAATTTCGAGTACTTTATACAAGTCTGTAGAGAACTGACCACAGTGTGCTTTCCTTCTTAGTGTGGTCATTTTTTAGTAGGAAAGCAAGGGGACTGGCAGGAACACCAGGGATTTCCCACAAAGGAAGCAATACAAAGAGAACAGGATACTTTCTCCTACAAGTACATGATACAGCAGGCACATATCAGGAATATGAAGTGTTGGGGTAACAAACACTTTAATTAAACAATTAATCGGAACTGACCCAGTGACTTGCACTAAGCAAGAAGCACAATATGAATATACACTATATTACCAAAAGTTTTGGGACCCCTGCCTTTACACACACATGAACTTTAATGGCATCCCAGTCTTAGTTCATAGGGTTCAATATTGAGTTGGCCCACCCTTTGCAGCTATAACAGCTTCAACTCTTCTGGGAAGGCTGTCTACAAGGTTTAGGAGTGTGTCTATGGGAATTTTTGACCATTCGTCCAGAAGAGCATTTGTGAGATCAGGAACTGATGTTGGACAAGAATTCCAAAGGTGTTCTATCAGGTTGAGGTCAGGACTCTGTGTAGGCCAGTCAAGTTCCTTCACCCTAAACTTGCTCCTCCATGTCTTTATGCATCTTTTGTGCCAGGATGAGGGATGAGAGGTGGGGGGGGGGCTGTGCTAAGGGAGGAGATTTGGGGGGTGTAGGATAATTTGTGCCAGAGAGGATGGGGAGGATTTGTTGCAGAATAGGGGTGTTGTACTGAAAGAGATGAAAGGGTAAAGGATTTGTGCTGAAAGTGTGGGGAGAATCTGTGCTCGGAGGGGGGTATGGTGGGGGTGGGGATTTGTGCTGGGAGGAGATATTGGGGGAGGGAGGATCTTTACTGGGGAATTTGAAGAGGTGGCTGGGGGGTGTGTGCAGGGATGAGGGGGTAGTGGATTTGTGCTGAGGTGGGGATTGGGGGAAGGATTTGTGTGGGCAGGGGGATTTGGAGTGGAGATTTCTGCTGGGATAAGGAGTTATGCTGGATGGGGGGGTATTGGTGGGAATAGCAAGTGCCTTAATTGATGTAAAGGGCCCTCTAATGGGGAAAATTGGTGTAAGGAGACACTCTCATGAGGATAAGTGATGTAAGTGGGCACTCCGATGGGACATTTGATGTAAGGGGTGACTCTTATGGGGCCAATCGATGTAAGGGAGCACTGTAATGGAGACACCTGATGTAAGGGGGGCTCTGCTGAAGACCTAATACATACTAACTTTCCCTTTTCACTCCTGCATCGCCTCTGCACTGTCATGACTTGTGGTACAGAAGTGTGCCAAATGAAGAAGGAATACCGGTTTCCTGTGTGTGTGTCATACTGTATGACAGACTGTCATAGACTCAAACACAATGTTGACATTATGGGGTTGATTTACTAAAATTGTGTGCTAAATCTGGTGCAGCTCTGCATAGAAACCAATCAGCTTCCATTCTTTTTTTTTTTTTCTCAAGGCCTGATTGAACAAGCTGAAGTTAGAAGCTGATTGGCTATCATGCAGAGCTACACCAGATTTTGCACTCTCCAGTCTTAGTAAATCAACCCCAATGCCTCTGACTTTAACTGCACCCCCAGAGCAGATAGGCTAGATCTGGCCCTGGCAGAAACTCTGTTCAATTTGAATATCTAATAATTTGAATGTGCTCTTTAGATGATTGGATAATTGAAGTTTTTAGCAGGATTCATTGTTTTTTTTATTAAATTTATTAAATATTCTCAACTCCTTTAGTAAATAAGCATTATCGACTTCACATTGTGGATAATCATTGCACACAAACAACAGCAAAATATTTCAATGTAAGTACCATTCCATCTGTCCCAAGGCCCACTTCTTTACTAATAATCATTCATTGGTAGGCACTTATTAGGTTAGTTAGTAGTCTGCGTAGATTGCTCAAATGACATGTGGGCAGGTTGCGGGTAATGCTGCCCCAGCTGGGGAGCTTGGAAGTTATTGTGTTTCCCGGATTTTCTGTATCTGATCCACAAACCTGTGTGCTATAAACAGAACGGAGACCCAGACCCTGGTGCACTCTCTGCCCCACTCAGTTCTGGTCTGGCCCATTCTGTCTTTCTTGTCATCATTGCCAGAATCTGGATTTCCAGTGCCATGCCGAAGTCAGAATTTGATGCCATCCTTGGACTCAACTAGTTATGGACTTTTTCCTATTCAGGTATTTTGGGGCAGCTATAAGCCTGAGATAGGGACTAGGGATGTAAAGAAAACGATTGCACTTTATTTATTATTTCGGACTGTTGTCTGTCTGTATATGTCATCTTGTTATCCGCGATCTGCGATCGGCGAGGGAGAGGGAGAAAGTCAGGCGGCTTGTGTAAACAAGCTGCCTGTCATTCTCCCCTGTGTATGAAGGATGATCATACGGTTCTACTATGTAGAACCGTTGATCACTCTTCATACATCTGAAGCCACAGCCAATCACAGTAGAAAGCACGCCCCTAGGGACACACATAGCCCCTCCCTTTCAAAAAAAAGTTAACCCCTTCACTGCCAGTGTATTTTTACAGTAACAGTGCATATGTATAGCACTGATTACTGTAGAAATGTCACTGGTAACCCCAAAAGTGTCAAAAATGTCAGTCAAGGGTCCGATCTGTCCGCTGCAATGTTGCAGTACCGCAAAAAAAATCGCAGATTGCCGCCATTACGCGTTAAAAAAAAAAACAACAAAAATGACAAAAATCTTTCCCTTTGTTAGTAAACGCAATAACTTTTGCGCAAACCAATCAAAATACGCTTTTTGCGATTTTTTTTTTACCAAACATAGGTGGCATAAAACAAATTGGCCGAAAATGTTAAAAAATTTTGATTTTTAAATTTTTTGTGGGGGGAATTTCATATAAAAAAATTTGAAAAATATTGCTATTTTTGCAAAATTTACGCTCTTTTTTTTGTTTATAGCGCGTGATCAAAAAATTGCACAGGTGATCAAATACCACCAAAAGAAAGCTCTGTTTGTGGGAAAAAAAGGACGCCAAATTCGTTTAGATACAGCGTCGTACGACCGCGCAATTGTCCGTTAAAGTCACGCAGTGCCGAATCACAAAATACCCCCTGGTCAGGAAGGGGGTAAAATCTTCCGGGGCTTAAGTGGTTAAAATGGATATACCTACACATCACAAATTTTCCCCCATTTGGCACAATAAAACTCTTCCTGAATTCCTTACCGTGTGGGATCCGGAGATTTGGTGTAAGAAGGGAAGCTTTTATCTCTCACATATACTGTCGGCGGGAGCTTTTAAAACTTTTGACATGCTAAAGGTAGAATTGAATCTCCCGAACCGCATGTTTTTCCGCTTTCTGCAAATCCGACACGTCATCCAAACACAATTTCCAGACTCAGCACCCCACCCCCCTTGCAATCCTACTATGGAAGTCATTAGGAGTGGGGAGTCTCATAAATTAATATCCACATTCTACAGCATGCTAAACACCCCGTCATTCACAAAATTAGCGTATAATGTTAAAGTGAAGTGGGAAGGAGACCTGGGAGAACTGGAGGATGAAGACTGGAGTGAGGCCTTAGACACATGTAAAATAGTTTCGCCCAGACTGTCGGACTGACTCAGGTATATATACTACACCGTGCATATCTCACTCCTGTAAAACTAGATACATTTAAACAAGAACAACCCCCGACATGTCCAATGTGCAAACAAACATTGGGTACATTCTTTCATCTGTTGTGGTCTTGCCCATATATACAGGGGTTTTGGAGTCAAGTGATAGATTTCCTGCATGACGACATGGGGTCCCCCCTGACTCTAGATCCAAAGCCCTGCCTACTTGGAATCCTCCCTGAAATTAACATGGATAAATATTTCAATACATTTCTACATGAAACATTATTCCTGGCCAGAAAGACGATAGCCAAAGTGTGGATGCGACAAGCCCCCCCAAAACCAACTGATTGGATGACTGACGTGAATATTACCCTTCTTTATAAAAAATGTATATACACTCACAGAGGTATCCCTACAAAATACAATAAGATTTGGGACCACTGGCTCAAAGAGTCTGCCACGTGAATAACCTTGCTGCATACATCATCCCTCACATTTATCACTCTCCCATTACAAAATGGTGTAATTTATGATGTTGTTCCGTGAAGTTTAAAATTTGTCTTGCAACAAAAACCCTTGCTGTATCTCAGGGAAACCCCACGTACTTCTGTATGAATACCTTTATAAACTTGTTAACACTGAACATGAAAATTGTATATACATTGAAAGCTGTATACTGTTTTGTATTATTGTCTTGTTTTTTTCATTGGATAAAAAAATAATTTAACCAAAAAAACAAAACAAATGAAAGGTCCTCTATTCACAGACCACTTTCCCTTCATGAAAGTTATAGTACAGCTTCTATAAATGGATGAGGGGCATAGTCAGCACTGTGACAGGTCTAGTGTTCATATTAAACCCTGAAAGCACCAAAAGATTATGGCTGAGGTAATATGGGGCAGAGGACCTCAGACTTCAACTAGGGCATCCAGCTTCAGCACAAGGGACACTTAAAGTATTGTTCCCGGTGCTGATTTAAAATATTTTTGTTTCTACCTTATCCTAAGTTTTAGGGCCAACTTCAGGTTCTAGTATACAGTCAGATCCATAAATATTGGGACATCGACACAATTCTAATCTTTTTGGCTCTATACACCACCACAATGGATTTGAAATTAAACAAACATGATGTGCTTTAATTGCAGACTTCCAGCTTTAATTTGAGGGTATTAACATCCAAATCAGGTGAACGATGTAGGAATTACAACAGTTTGTATATGTGCCTCCCACTTTTTAAGGGACCAAAAGTAATGGGACAGATTAACAATCATAAATCAAACTTTCACTTTTTAATACTTGGTTGCAAATCCTTTGCAGTCAATTACAGCCTGAAATCTGGAACGCATAGACATCCCCAGACACTGGGTTTCATCCCTCGTGATGCTCTGCCAGGCCTCTACTGCAACTGTCTTCAGTTCCTGCTTGTTATTGGGGCATTTGCCCTTCAGTTTTGTCTTCAGCAAGTGAAATGCATGCTCATTCGGATTCAGGTCAGGTGATTGACTTGGCCATTGCATAACATTCTACTTCTTTCCCTTAAAAAACTCTTTGGTTGCTTTTGCAGTATGCTTCGGGTCATTGTCCATCTGCACTGTGAAGCGCCGTCCAATGAGTTCTGAAGCATTTGGCTGAATATGAGCAGATAATATTGCCCAAAACACTTCAGAATTCATCCTGCTGCTTTTGTCAGCAGTTGCATCATCAATAAATACAAGAGAACCAGTTCCATTGGCAGCCATACATGCCCACGCCATGACACTACCACCACCATGCTTCACTAATGAGGTGGTATACTTTGGATCATGAGCAGTTCCTTTTCTACTCCATACTCTTCTCTTCCCATCACTGTGGTACAAGTTGATCTTGGTCTCATCTGTCCATAGGATGTTGTTCCAGAACTGTGAAGGCTTTTTTAGATGTTGTTTGGCAAACTCTAATCTGGCCTTCCTGTTTTTGAGGCTCACCAATGGTTTACATCTTGTGGTGAACCTTCTGTATTCTCTCTGGTGAAGTCTTCTCTTTATTGTTGACTTTGACACACATACACCTACCTCCTGGAGAGTGTTCTTGATATGGCCAACTGTTGTGAAGGATGTTTTCTTCACCAGGGAAAGAATTCTTCGGTCATCCACCACAGTTGTTTCCCATGGTCTTCTGGGTCTTTTGGTGCTGCTGAGCTCACCGGTGCGTTCTTTCTTTTTAAAGATGTTCCAAACAGTTGATTTGGCCACACCTAATGTTTTTGCTATCTCTCTGATGGGTTTGTTTTGTTTTTTCAGCCTAATGATGGCTTGCTTCACTGATAGTGACAGCTCTTTGGATCTCATATTGAGAGTTGACAGCAACAGATTCCAAATGCAAATAGCACACTTGAAATGAACTCTGGACCTTTTATCTGCTCCTTGTAAATGGGATTATGAGGGAATAACACACACCTGGCCATGGAACAGCCGAGCAGTCAATTGTCCCATTACTTTTGGTCCCTTAAAAAGTGGGAGGCACATATACAAACTGTTGTAATTCCTATACCTTTCACCTGATTTGGATGTAAATACCCTCAAGTTAAAGCTGAACGTCTGCAGTTAAAGCACATCTTGTTTGTTTCATTCCAAATCCATTATAGAGCCAAAAAGATTAGAATTGTGTCGATGTCCCAATATTTATGGACCTGACTGTACATTTTCCACAGGCATCTTCTTTCTTGTTGCCTGAGGAGCAGGATCCTCTTCTTCCATCTGGCAGTGAGTATCCTTTATACCTAATGATGTTTGGGCACCGTTTTCTTCAGCAGTGTTGTGAGCTCAGGCTGGCATAATGTCACACCAGGTGGTGTATACATGACAGGCTAAGCACACATGTAGTGGGTTGAATGATGTGGGTGTCACTCAACCCAGAAAAGCTAGGACAGGGAGCTGGTGTAAGCAAAAGCTGCTTTTATTTTAATTGCTAGACTATTTATTTTTTCTTTGTATTCATTTTTTTTTTTTTTTTTTTTTATTAAAAGAAAAACTGCAGTTGGCCTTTAAAATACAAAATTGTTCCTATAATGTAAACAAAAAAGAAGAAAAAAGAAAGAGGCTGATGAAGACATTAGACGCATGCTGTGTGTAGATGGACAAATCACATGGCTGTAGAAGTAAATTCACATTATAAAGTTCCGCCGAACCAAATCAGTGTTCTGTTTAATTAATTGAAGAAGAAAAAAAAAACGTTCCATTCTTTCTTCCTGTTTGTCTTGTAGCTTTAACATATCAAATGTTATAATGCAATCTATGAGATAGAAACAATACCAGGGGACCTAATTAAATTAAAAGTAATTACCAGTTGTGTAGATACTGCATGCAATTGAGCAGTAGGAAGTTGATATTTTGTCATCCAGAGTTAATCTCTGGGCAGAACGCACTATTCATCTGACCTGCTATTAATGAGTTGGCTTTGGTGGCCAGTTTTTTGGAGAAGAAAAATTAAGGGTATGGTGTGATAAAACGTGCATTGTGTCATTATTTACTCATTTTTATTTCACAAAAATATATTATTTAAGTGGAAGCAAGCAAATATGGTGTAAAAAAATAAAAAGTAAAAATGAATGTGCATGGTTATTTAAACAAAATTGTTTTAAATCATTTTCAATTTAGTTGAACAATAAAATACTGAAATTATTTTTGTTTTGTCTTAAATATGCTTAGCATTTTTTATTAGCATCCCAATACTCCGTGCACGTTAGGAGAAGTAGAGGGAGGGTCAGTGTTTTAAAGTATTTGTGAAGCAAGCTATTTAAATCTCATATGAGCTTTCCTATATTAAAATGAATGTAAAGATATACTGTGTATGTATATACAGGGCTTTTTTTCAGCAGGAACGTGGTGGAAAGCAGTTCCGGCACCTCTAGAACTGCATTTATATAATGGCAAGGGGTGCTGGGATGTGCTGGAGGGTCTATTGATGCTGGGGAATCTATTGTTGCTGGGGGGGATCAAATTTTGTGGAGGAAGAGGGTCTATTGCTGGTGGGGCGTTCAATCGTTGCTGGGGGGAATCTATTGTTGCTGACTGCTGGAGGATTTATTGATGCTGGCTGCCGGGGAGTCTATGGTTGCTGGAGGGGATCTATTTTTTTCAAGGGGGTCTGTTGTTGCTGGTGGGGGATCTATTGTACCTGGGGGTAGGTGTTATGTTGCAGGGGGTCAATCGTTGCTGGGGGGGGATCTGCTGTTGAGGTAGGGGTCTTTTGATGATGGCTGTTGGGAGTCCATTGTTGCTGGGGTGGATCTATTGTCGCTGGTCTGTCCATTGTTGCTAGATTTATTTTACTGCCTTTCTTGCTATCAGTAAACAAATGCCATACAAAATACTTGGCACCACAAAATGATACTTGGTTTTGTATTCACTAAAAGGGGTGGTATTGGAAGGTGGGTAAGGGGTGGAACAAAGGAATGGTGCTCAGAGGTGGGTAAGGGGAGGAGTCAAGGGGTGATTTTAAAGGAGGAGTTCCTGTACCTTTTCTCAGAGAAAAAAAGCCCTGTGTATATATATATATAAAACTGTGCAAAAATTTTCGGCAGGCGTGAAAAAATGCTGTAAATTAAGAATGAATTCAGAAATAGAAGTGTTATAAGTTCATTTTTATCAATTAACAAAATAGAAAGTAAATGTACAGAAGAGAAATCCAAATAAAATCAATATTTGGTGTGACCACCCTTTGTCTTTAAAACAGCATCAATTCTTCTAGATACACTCGCACAAAGTTTTTGAAGTAACTCAGTAGGTAGGCTGTTTCAAACATCTTAGAGAAGTAAAAACAAATCTTCTGTAGATGTTGGCTGCCTCAAATCCTTCTGTCTCTTCGTGCCAACTCAAATAGACTCCATGACGTTGAGATCAGGGCTCTGTGGGGGCAAAACCATCACTTCCAGGACTCTTTGTTCTTCTCTGCACTAAAGATAGTTCTTAATGACATTGGCTGCATGTTTGGGTTCGTTGTCTTGCTGCAGAATAAATTTGGGGCCAATCACACACCTCCTCCGGTGTTCTTGTTTTTGAGTAGGCATCACCTATTCATTGCTTTTAACGATACCTTCCAGAGTGTTTGGTCATTCCCTAGCATTTTGTTTCTATTTCCAGTGTTTTGGTATGTATTGCAATGGGGGTATACTTCTCTTCCCCTTTTTTTTCTTTTTCCCCCTTTTCTTGCCTTATGCTGTGCCCATCTGAATATGAGATTTATATTTTTCTATCTAGTGGTCACCAGTTATGGTTTATTCCCTTCTGTCTACATCAGGCAGACTCAGTTTATCTCTTTATAAAATAATTAATACAAAATTTCTTCAGAAATGTACGAATGGATTAATTATACTCTTATGTGGAGCATTTCCATGTGAAGATCTTTATTGGAACCCCATTCAGATATCCAGGATTTCTGATGGGGTGTGTGACCTTTTAAACCTTTCCAAATATTTTCCCTCAGTTTATATTTATCTTATTAATTTTTTACTTAATATATCTCGTTCCCGCTTTTGTCCCCGGGGGATTATGCTTTTTTGGTGTCACCATGAGGACCCCTTCTGGGTCTTACAACTTTTCAGGGTGAACCTTTCCTCATTATTGCATGTATACCATGTAACACAATAACCAATGATTTGATTGTATCTTGTTTTTGATTGTTCTTATATTCTTGAAGGATGATTTCGTCTTTTTTTAAGTTCTATGGCCCTGAAGAAGTAGTGATCATCCGCGAAACATGTCAGGTAGGGCTACACTGTAGTCATCTGCTAACTGCTTCACGTGAAGTGATGTATTGCACATGATATTGGAACCAATATGTATATATATTCATTTTAATCTTGTACTATAATTGTGTATTAATAAATAAATACTTTTTATGATAGAAGTATATTCCGGTTCCGATGGTACCCACATAATCCCAGTCCCTCGATTTTGCCCCCCTCCCTTGTTCCTGTCCCCCCCCCCCTTTTTTGGGTGGTAGAAGTTTCCCCCTCTTTATATCAACTCAATTGGGATGAAGGTGCGCCTTTTAATTTTATATACTGTATATAATTAAACACAATCGCCTTGTCTAATGATATGGCTTGATTGATAAGTATCTGCCTGTATTTCTCAGCATTGAGGACATCGTTGATCCTGAGAAAATCTACAAATCCATGTGCAGAAATGCAGCTCCAAACTTGCAAGGAACCTCCACCATGCTTCACTGTTGCCTGCAGACACTCATTAGGTCCCTTTCACATGGGAGGACTGATCGGGTCCGCCTGCCAGTTTTTCAGGCGGACCCAATCGGACCCTCCAGTCTCCTCTATGGAGCGCAGGTGACACCCGCCGACATCCAGTGCTGTCTGCTAAAAACAGATGGATTGGGATCAAAGAACAGACAGGCAGTCCATTTACATCTGACCGCCCATAGAGGAGAGCGGGCTGTGTCTGTGCCCGCTCTCCAAAAGCGGAGCAGGCAAGGACCAGCTACCTGCCTGCTCAGTGGGATCAGCCGACAGATTCTCGGTGGAGCAGGTGGACTCCAATGGAGTCCGCCCTGTGTGTAAGGGGAATTATTGTACAGCTCTTCAGCCCTTTTTATAAACAAACTGCCTTTTGCTGCAGCCAATCATTTCAAATTTTGATTCATCAGTCCAGAGCACCTGCTGCCATTTTTCTACACCCCAGTTCCTATGTTTTTCATGCATAGGACGTAAAAACAAGGCTAAACAACTCAACTATGCACAAAAACATGGTGCCCTGGACTGATGATATGCCAGTGGATGCCTGAAAATGTCTGTGTGCCTGAGGCCTAAGCCAATTAGGGCTTTGTTTTTGTAGTGCAGAGTGAAGTAAGTCTAACACTGAGAACTTTTTCTATTCACTCCCACTACCATGATTTATGGAGGAAGGAATATGCGGGGTACTGAGATTTATTGGAATTTCTTTTTTATAAGGCATATGATAAGTAAAATCTGTAGTTCCCTAACCAGTATGCAGCTGTCTCATGTAGTAGCTATAGAAACCTAAGATGGACTCCTGTCACTGCAGCTGGATGGCCTCGTGTGCAAGGGGCCTAAAGAAGCAAGCATGTCCATTCTTAGTCCATACCCCCCAACCGTCACGGATCATGCGGGACAGTCCTGCAATTGTAAACAAGTCCCGGCATCCCGCAGTATAAAGCTGGGTCCCACATCGCAAAGGCAGAGCTTGGCACTTGGCTCCACTGATCTCCGCAGCAGCCAGCCTCTCTCTCCCCTAACATGCATAAACTCAGAGAAGCGTCACCTAGGCTCATCCTCGGTGCTGACGTGTTTTATGGGTTAACAGGAAGGAAGTACACATACCGACAGTGCCACGGAGGACACCTCCTGCCAGTGACCCAGGGCAATCAGCTCACCAGCCTCTCAGAGCACCCACCTGCCATATCCATTGATCTTTATAATTGGCTCTCCTTCCACCCGGCTACTGTACAGAGGTAAAGGGGGGTGCCGTGACAGAGGTGAGGGGGGTGCCGTGACAGAGGTAAAGGAGGGTGCCGTGACAGAGGTGAGGGGGGTGCCATGACAGAGGTAAAGGGGGGTGCTGTGACAGAGGTGAAGATGGGGTGCTGCGACAGAGGTGAGGGGGGTGCTGTGACAGAGGTGAGGGGGGTGCTGTGACAGAGGTAAAGATGGGGTGCTATGACAGAGGTGAGGGTGGTGCTGTGACAGAGGTGAGGGGGGTGCTGTGACAGAGGTGAAGATGGGGTGCTATGACAGAGGTGGGGGGGGGTGCTGTGACAGAGGTGAAAATAGGGTGCTGTGACAGAGGTAAAGAAGGGTGCTGTGACAGAGGTGAGGGGGGTGCTGTGACAGAGGTATAAGGGGGATGCTGTGACAGAGGTATAAGGGGGATGCTGTGACAGAGGTGAGGGGGGTGCTGTGACAGAGGTATAGGGGGGGGTGCTGTGACAGAGGTAAAGGGGGGGGTGCTGTGACAGAGGTGAGGGGGGTGGTGTGACAGAGGTGAGGGGGTGCTGTGACAGAGGTGAAGGTGGGGTGCTGTGACATAGGTGAAGGTGGGGTGCTGTGATGGAGGTGAAGGGGGTGCTGTAAGCTGTGATTGAGGTGAAGTGGGGGGGGGGGTTATAGGATATGGGAGATTGTGCTGGAAGCAGGGGTTTTTGTTCTGGGAGTAAGGATTGGGTGATAAAGATTATTTTTGATGGGGAAAAAGGGTTTGTGTCAGGATAAGGGGATGAATTTGTGCTAGGAATAGGAAGAGGATTTGTTCTAAGAGGGGAGATTGGAAGGAAGGAATATTCATGATCGCAGGTAATATTTGGAGGGGAAGGATTTGTTCTGGGAGGCATGAGCATAGATTACTGCTGGATTTTTGTTTTTGTTTTGGAGGTAGAGATTGAGGATTGTTGCTGAAAGGGTAAGTGGGGGAGAGTATTGCTTGTGGGGGGAATTTTGCACTATCCTGAAACCTACACTGTGCATTACACACCCCTGACTCCGTCACTTATTTTATTTTGTACTCCTGACTCCTACTATGCATCACACACCCCTGTCCCCTGCATTCTGTGCATTACATATTACTGGGCCCCGCACTCTGTGTTACATATCCTAAACGTGACACCAATTACAGTAAATGCGTTACTACTCCTGACCCTTGCATTCTGTGCATTACAAACCCCTGACCTCTGCACTTTGCCTTACACACTATATTGTACATTGTATACTTCTCAAAGTGTTCATTGTCTCTACAGTTGCTGGTTGCTAAGCAGTCTCTGTTTTTTTGTAATGAAGTTCTTCTATAAGGTAGGCTCATACAAAGTGTTAGCTTTATGTCTGTTTTCAGTGTGTGAAAAACCGTATGTAATGGAAGCATTTTTTTTAAATGATTGTGCTGATGTTTAAATGTGTTTGTGAGACTGTTGCTTGTGGCACAGCAATAAAAGCATTTTAGAAGTACAATGAAGTCCAGGTTTGTTTAACTGTGCCCCTTAAGCCCCTCCCACTGTTTACAGTTTGGCCACACCCACGTTTTGCCGCGGTGCGCCGCAGGACTCCTTTTTCCCAAGCTGTCCCTCATTCTCAAGTTCTAAAGTTGGGAGGTATGTTAGTCAGATTCGTTTTCAAGTCAAATCATGTTGATGTTAACTGATACAAATGTATGTAAAAACATATAAAGTTGAAAATGCATAAAACCTGAGGTTAAAACAAAAAACCTTCTTTCTATACATGTTTACATGCTGCGAAACTGCTTGCGGACTGTATCACTTAGATATATGCCGGCTAGGCAGCTCTACCGTGCTGGATCTTGCACCTAGTACATGATCCAGCACTTCTGGGTAGAGGGCACACAAGCATGTCGCCAGCGGCCCGCTCCTGCTGTGATTATTTTCAGGGGGAGCTGATCAGCCAATACCGTGGACTCAATGTCCCCCGGCACCCTCTGATTGTTTTGTTGCGCAGGCAGAACGGCAGTCTGCCTTTGTTCGCCCCTGATTTTAAAGGGGTTAACATCCCAGCCAGCTATACATTAGTTATACAGTTATACAGTCATTAGTACATTGACAGTGTATATTTTCAGCACTGATAACTGTATTAGTGTCACTGGTCCCCAAAAAGTGTCAGTAAGTGCCCCAACTGTCCACCGCAATATTGCAGTCCTGCTATAGGTTGCTGATCACCACCATTACTTGTAAAAAAAGAAAATTTAAATAAAATAAATAAAAATATCCCTTAGTTTGTAGATGCTATTACTTTTGCACACACCAATCAATATACGCCTACTGGGGTTTTTTTTTTTTTTTACCATAAGCATGTAGCAGAATACATATTGGTCTAAATTGATGAAGAAATTTGATGTGTTACAATTTTTCATTGGCTGTGTTTTTTAGCAGAAAGTAAAAAACATTCTTTTTTTTTTTTTTAAGAGGTGATCAAATATCACTAAAAGAAAGCTCTATTTGTGGGGGGGGGGGGGAACATACATTTTATTTGAGTACATTGTCACACGACCGCACAGTTGCCACACTTAATGGGAAGTTACACTTTTACACATTACTGGCGAATTCCACCAGAATTTCTCCCCCCGCCCACAACATCTTGGGGCACATCACAGGTCCCAGGAGGCTACGGGACCAGTCACAAGGTGCAGCATGACTCACACATGCACAGCGGGAAGCCGCCTGTGAAGCCAGAAGGAGCCACAGCCAGCTTCCCACAGCAAACATGCTACTGCCGGGGATCTGAAGACCGGTGAAGAATCGGTCCGGATGAGGACAGCACTAGCTTCCTGGGCAGGTAAGTTTCCTTTTATTACAAGTCAGCAAGTGCAGTATTTGTAGCTTCTGACTTTTGCTTTTTTATAGTGACTGAAGATCCTATTTAACTGCTAAATCTAAGCTTAGTTTAACCCTAATACCCAGTAGGGATAAGAAAATCTGGCCAGGTTGGATTTAGCATGGGTTTGGTGAATCATTTTTGAAGCTCAATGAAGCAGAACTTTGCAGCAAACCACACTAAAGTCAAAGAAAAGATTCCTGCTTTTTCGTTCTGGCCAGTTTCAATGCTTACAGGCAAGCTATTGTCAAAAAAGACAAAGGGACCTGTTCATTGCCATGGAGGACATGTAAGTTTGACCACTTGAAGACCAAGCCTTTTCTGGCACTCTTTGTTTACAAGTTTACACTAAATCTGTATTTTTTGCTTGAAAATTATCTATAACCCCCAAACATTATACATATCTTTTTTTCGCAGGGACCCTAGGGAATAAAATGGTGATTGTCGCAATTTGTTATGTCACACAGTATTGGCGCAGCGATTTTTCAAACTCACTTTTTTTGGAAAAAATACATTTTAATTAATTAAAAAAAACAAAATGTATACCGCAATTTTTTTGTATAATATAAAAGATGATGATAGGCCCAGTAAATAGATACCTTACATGTCATGCTTTAAAATTGTGCACGCTCGTGGAATGGCGACAAACTAGGTACTCAAAAATCTACATAGGTGATGCTTTAAACACCTTTACAGGTTACTCGCACTCACTCTAATGTTCACTCACAGTGATAACTCACATGTGTGGTGCAAACACCTTTTACATATGCGTGCGCGACTTACGTATATATTCGCTTCTCCGCGCAAGCAAGCACGTAGGGATGGGAGTGCTTTAATTTTTTTTCTTATTTATTTTATATTTTTTTATCACTTTTATTCCTATTACAAGGAATTTAAACATCCCTTGTAATATAAATAAGGATGACAGGTCCTCTTTATGGAGAGATCTGGGGTCAAAAAGACCCCCAAATCTCTCCTTTACCTTTAAAGGCAAAAGATCCAAAAAAAAATGTGATCATTTGCTTAAAAAAAAAAAAAAAAAGTTTACTTCCACCCTGGATCGGAAGTGATGTCATGATGTCGCTCTGGTCCTCCAAGGCCATACGGGCAACCAGAGATGATCTAGTCTTTTTCTGCCTCTGTGACCAACCAGCAGCACCGTTGAATCTTTCTCGAACAAGCCAGCGGAAACGGTAAGCTCGAGAGACACTGGCAAGCAAAGGGGGATGTCCCTCCTCCTCCCGCCGCTTCAGAAAGCAATCCAGTAGCCAATGAGCCGATCGGATCACTTTCATGAGAAAGCCAGCTGAAGAAAAAGATACCATGGCTATGGCTGATACCTTCAGCCATAACCCTGGTAAACCACATGCAAATCGCAATGTATACATACGTATTGTGGTCGGCAAGTGGTTAAATACTGTACAGCGAGGAGAGGGTCTTTTCATGTGGCTTTAAAGGCAACATTGTAAACACATAAGCGTGTGTGTGGCTGGAGATGGCAGACGCTTAAGCCCTCGGCTCGGCTCCACGCCAGCTTTTCTCCGCTGACCCTGGCATACAGCGATCCCACCCGCACACACTATTTACCCAACCTGGCTCCCCACATTCTCAGGAAGCGGCTCATGGCAAGAGGCAAGCTGAAATCCACCCCTCAGCTTGACACAGGGAGACAACCCCAGGAACTCCCAGGCCGACAAGAAGGCACCGGTGCAGCCACATGCACAACAGCCACAGACTCTTACACAGTCTCAGTCCCAGGAAGCTCCGCCAGTGGACCAGACAGGTGAGCTGATGGATTACTCCGCACACAACTGTGCATCTTCTCCATGAATAATTTATTTTCCTCACAGAACTCTGACATGGATAAGGCTTTGTGTGAGATAGTGCTTAGTCAGGGGAGCATAGAGTAGAGCCCCCCTACACCTAATGCTCTTACTGTCCCACCACAGGCATACTCAGGGGATCCTATCATTTTGGCACGATTCTCTGCATTGCTTGACCAGGGTCTGGAAAAGGCTAGCAAGCATATTACATATGATTTGAAATATGAATTCCAGGAACTGGGTGTCCACAAAGGGAGTCTAAACATTGAGTCTAAACTGGATGATACTATTGCCATAACCAATCAAAACACAAATTGCAGTAAGGATCTGCAACAATGATTGGAAAAAGCCCTTAATAGGATTGATGACCTGGAAAACCCTTCTCGTTGCTATAACTTTAGAGTAGTGCATGGCATTCCTGAGACTTTTACGGATTCCATGGTGATCTCCCTTCACATAAATTAAAGTTGGATAGAGCCCATAGGTCCTTAACTGAACCCCGAGCAGATGGTTTACCACGTGACATTATAGTAAAGCCACACTACTATTCTGTCAAAGAACAAGTAATGGTCAAGGCCAGAGAAATTATGGATCTATAACTTCGGGAACATCCCGTCCAGATCATTGCTGATATCTCCCCTACAACTGTTCAAAAATGCAGGGCGCCGCTATTGCAACCTCTTATAACCAACAGAATCAAATACCAGTGGGCCTTCCCCTTTTGCCTAGCCTTTACCTACCAACGCAAGAAACATTCCTTTTCCACCTTCCATGACAGCGAAGTTCTGCTGGAAAAAACTGGGTCTTATCTCCACAGATCCTGGAGGCTCACCTCGTCCCTCGCAACCTCATACTCCCCCTAGCAGCTTACCTTGGAACCTGCTTTCACCGGTTTGGCACTCAACCAAAAGCAAGGCCAAGCATAAAGCCAGACCCTCTTGAGGAGGGGGTCAGCTTTTTTTTCTTCCCCTTTTTTTTTTATCTCAAATAGCCAGTTGATCCTAGGGTGGAATCACAGCAGGGTCTTAACGATCCTTTACACAATGTTATAAGTTTGCAATTAAGGAACTTCCTTTGTTTGCTGGGGGCATACGTTGTGGGGACCCTTCAGTTACTAGCTGTTACTTCACACAGTATAATGGACAGGATCTACCTACCTCATACATCCTCCATTATGGTTGACCCACCAGCTTACCACTAAAGTTTACGGGACTTCTTTAATTCTGCTGTTGCATTTTATTTTATATATAATTGAAAATGTTTTACAGGGTTTGGCAGATGCTGGTAGTGGAGGTCATTCGCCCGTTTGCTTTTGGTCGTCTCACAGGTTGACAGGATCACAACCAGACCTAGTATAGGAGGATAAAAGGAAAAAGCGGAGCGCCTCTAAGTGCAGTATTATTTATTGAACCAAAATGCACACAGCTGTTATACACTCACATTAGGTAGATAAAAGATAGGCTTTTGTGTTATATAAGTTGGTCCGGTGGTAAACAGGGCAAAGCTTGCAGGTCCAGCGTCCGAAGATGTACAAGCCAGGAGATGGAATGGGAGATGATCATCTCTCTATAGAGCCTCAGAGAGATCTAGATCAAGACACCATCATTCCCCTTCTCCACCATCCCACTCTTTCATGAACAAGTGTTGGGCTTGTGGCGCAGTTCCTTTACCAGAAAAACTGTTTTGCAAGGACTGCTTCAGAAACTATGCATCCAACCGCGAGGAGGAAAATCAGCAAGTGGTAGATCTGCTTAAGCAGACTATGAAAGATCCCCTCTCGCAATTAACAGCTCTGGTCCCCGCACAGACAGCCCTTCCTACGGCTCAGGTGCCGGACAGGCATTCTAATGCTCCAGGCCCCTCTGGCCTCAATATTCCTCACCCTAAGGCTTCACCACATAGAGAAGCATCTTCCGAACACCTCTTAGAGGAGTCCTCAGAAGAATCAGACTCTTCAAGCTTTAGTTATGCCTTGGTACCACCCTTCATTCAGGCAGTCAAGGCGGCAATTGCCTAGAAGGACTCAGAGGAGCCCCTTCTAAGATCAAAAACACACTTTCCCTTCCTGTGTTGGGCTTGTGGCGCAGTTCCTTTGCCAGAAAAACTGTTTTTCAAGGACTTCTTCAGAGACTATGCATCCACCTGCGAGGTGGAAAATCAGCAAGTGGTAGATCTGCTTAAGCAGACTATGAAAGATTCCCTCACGCAATTGACAGATCTGGTCCCCGCACAGACAGCCCCTCCTACGGTTCAGGTGCCGGACAGGCATACTAATGCTCCAGGCCCCTCAGGCCTCAATATTCCTCACTCTACAGCTTCACCACATAGAGAAGCATCTTCCGAACACCTCTCAGAGGAGTCCTCAGAAGAATCAGACCCTTCAGGCTTTAGTTATGCCTTGGTCCCACCCTTCATTCAGGCAGTCAAAGCGGCGATTGCCTGGAAGGACTCAGAGGAGCCCCTTGCAAGATCAAAAACATACTTTCCCTTCCTGAAAAGGAAACAAGTATTCTTTCCTCTAATGGGCAAAATAAAAGAGATTATTGAAGAAGAATGGAAGAAGACAGATAGGAAGTTCACCCTAGGTCGCCTAAATAAGCTCTACCCTCTGGCCGGTCGTACGCCTCGCCGAAAATGTCACACTTCCCATGGAAGAGTCAGCTTCCTTTAAGGATCCCTTGGATCGATGGATTGACCTAGATCTGAAGAGGAGCTACTTGGCTTCCGGTGCCGTCTGTAAACCAGCTATTGGCCTCACGTCTGTCTCCAATGCCATCAGGGCATGGACCAAAAATGTCAAGACAGCCCTGCCCCAGGATGTTCCCAAAGAGGACATTAGTGCTAGAAGAGCTGAAGCTATCATCAGACTTCATTGGAGAAGCCGCAATTGATTCTATCCGCTGTTCTGTGAGATAAATGCTTCACACAGTGATGGCCAAAAGAGCCCTCTGGGCGCCTCTGGCTGAAACCTTGGACCGCTGATCTTGCATCCAAACAGAATTGGTGTAATATACCATTTGATGGTAAGGCCCTCTTCAGGGAGAAGCTGGACAAGGCAATTTTCAGAGTGGCTGGGGGCAAGTCTGGACTACTTCCCCAAGACAGAAGAGTCAGAAGGTCTAGAGTCTATTCATCAGGATTCCGTCCTTCAGGTTCCAGGGATTACATGCAGTCCATCAGCACGGAGATAAAAAAAAAGACCCTGGAGAGGCTCCCAGGCCTCTTTCCTGAACTCATGCAAGACCAAGGCTCTTACCACCCTTCAAGAGACAGCGAAGCCCCTTTGACGTCAGGAGACCTCAGTCTCTCCCAGTCGGAGTCAGACTGCAAGCTTTCTTTCCAGTTTGGGCTGCCTGTTGCCAAGATCCTTGGGTTCTCTCAACGATCCAACTAGGTAACCGGTGGGAGTTCTCTAATCCTCAAGGAATATCCCTAGTCCTGGAGGTTCTATCCAGCTCCCCCTTTTCCCCTGTGGAACACTCATATCTCTGGAATTTGTTGCTACAGACCGCTTTCCTCTTTGCCATCACCTCTGGCAAGCGAGTCTCTGAGCTGCATGCTCTAGGAATAGGTGAGGATCATATCACCTTCTTTCCAGACAGAGTGGAGCTTTGCCCTTTACAAGGTTTCATCCCTAAGGTTTCCTCTTCTACCCTTCTAGAACCTTGAGCTCTACCAGTCTTCTGGAACCCGGATTCAGATACCCATCACGATCTAGACATCTCTAGAGTTCTTCAAGCCTACTTAGAGGCAACAAAGTTGTTTAGAATTTCAGAAAGACTGTTTATCATCCCCTTTGGGAAAAACAGGGGCAAGGAGGCCACCAAAACAATCTTCATCAAACTTATCCAGGAAAACCTATAAAGTCAAAGGGCTAACCCCAACTTCTGAGGTGAGAGCTCATTCTAACAGGGCAGTCTCAGCTTCCTGGGTGGCAAGGGCCAATGATTCTTTGGAGACAGTTTGCAGGGCCACCTCTTGGTCATCACGCCACACATTCTTCAAGCATTATCGTATCGATCCAGAGTCTCTCACAACATCTGAGACCCGATCAGAGCCAAATGCGACTTTGTTCGGGTCCGGACGTGCCAGCTGGTGGCTCAGGTTTCCCGGCAGGACGGGAGACCTGGGCGAGCCGCGGAAGGCGGCGGAAGGGGGGGGCGTTCCTTGCAATGAAAGCCGAGTGGCTGCTCAGTTGCATCGGTTGTCATTACAAGAAAGCCGACCGCCAGCTCTAAATAACGGTACCGGGGTGATGCCTCTAGCTGCAGGCATCACCCTTGTACAACCCCCTAAAGTAGAGGTCGCATATTTGCGTTCCATCGGTGCTAAGGGGTTAAAGTAACATAGTGCCATATCGCAAAAAATGACCTGGTCATTAGGGGGTAAAACCTTTTGATCCTTAAGTGTTTGAAGAAAAGAAAACCCCAAAATACCATCCCTGAAACAAAAGCAGTTGACTTTAAAAAAAGGCCAACATACAATAAAAAACAATATATATACCCAAACTAAATCAAACTGCCTAAATAATACCCCCTAAAACAAAAGCCCACTTATGTAGCAGAAAAAAAAAAAACCTTTTAACCTAAAATAAAAGGCCTATGGACATAGAAAAAAAAAATTATTCCGTGGAATAAATGAAAAACAAACTGTCCAACACACACACACACGCCCATTTTTTGAAAGGAAGCCATGCAGCTAAATTTTGCTATGGACAGGACAGCAGATAAAAGTGACTATTGACCCCAATCAACCACAATTAAGCCCAATAGTCAGAACAAAAAGGGCAGCAAAGAGGTTGATTGCCAAGTAGCACAGTTTCCTAGTTATGAATACATGAACTTAACATTCTTTTTGTGCCAACATAAATAAACTACCATAAAAAATTATTCAAAATCCACAGTGTCCTGTGCACAAAAAAAATATATCTTTAATTTTTTATTAAAAAAAAAAAAGTGCCCTCAGTGAAAGTTTAAATCTCTACACACTGGGGTTGATTTACTATTTTAGACAAATAGACTGTGCACTTTGGAAAGTGCAGTTTCACTCTGCATGAGCAGTTGCTCCAGAGCTTAGTAAATGAGCAGCTCTGCTGACTTCCATCATCCAGTCATGTGCAAGCACAAATGCTGTTTTTTTTTTACTTTCCTTGCATGTGATTGGGTTTTCTTTGCAAAGTGAAGCTTTACCTCATTTACTAAGCTCGGTACTTTGCAAAGTGCACTGTCTAATTGCCTTTAGTAAATCAACCCCATAGTGCATTAGTCCGCAAAAATGTATTTTCAATGCAGCGCTGCAATCCTTCACCTTGTCAGTGTGACATTAAGATCAGATTCCCCAAGTACAAGGTAAAATATTGGCACTCAAGGTAGAATACAAATAAAGCAGCAATACAGAGCAACAATGATATATAAATGGGTTAAAATATTAGTCCATGAGCAAGTGGATAAAAAAGTCCATAAGGGGTGACGAATAGACTTCCAATAGACTAACAGGCAACATGCAGCAAGGGCAGGCTCTTCAGTACACTGAAGTGGACTCTGTAGATTGAGGTAAAAAAGAAAGACAAGAAGGGCGCCTCTAAGTGCAGTCGTTTTATTAGTACAATAAATAGACAAATGCCAACTCACATGGAGTAATAGAATAAAAGCTCATCAGGTAGAATCCGGTAGTGGCGTGGTGCTGTGTGTCCGGGATCTAACGCCGGAGCCGAGATGGTAACTGGAGGCGAGGAGAGTGCCTGCACTCTCTGTCTTCCGGGTCGGCTGACTGTGAAACCAGCTTGGACCACAACGTAGACAGATTATCCAAGTACAACACATCTCTATCAGACAATATCCTCAACTGAAATATCAAACAGGCATAGTACTCTCTGTTTATACTTTTATTTAAAATAAGTCAGGTTAAAAACACACCTGGATATTTAAAGTGGATGGTTCATAAAAAACAGGAGTGCAGTGCCTCCAGTGGTTAAAAACCGTTCATTCACACTATCACTGTTCTCCCCTCTACTCGAACACCCAAAATACTGGTCTGGCGTGATGACGTCACAACTATGGGAAAATCCCACTTACACGTTGCGTCCTGGGAATGACTGAGCAGTGCAAACAATAAAACAAAGAAAGGGCGCACCAGCCTAGCGCATTATCCTCAAGTAAGGCTTTATTAATACATTAATATTAATGATATTTACGTATTCCCATAAAACAGCACATAAAACAGCACATGTAAAAAAAAAAAGCACTTTTTCTGTTACCGTTTTAGAAGAATACAATGGTGTACTCTCTCCATCCCAAGCCTGCTGACTGGAAATTGAAAGGACAGCAGCAGACTAACAAGGCCATCTCTCTTCTCATTCTGCTGCCTCCTCCTCTCATCATGTTACTTGTCAGTATATTTACAGGAAGTACACCTGATTGGCTCTCTGCCCTGCCCCGCCCCTCCTCTACCATTTTGAGTGTTGCTGTAAAAGAGATGGTAATAGTTGATATTAGGTCAAATTCAGGTGCTTACATTGGTTACATTAAAAAAAAAAAAAACGATTAATGAATGGTCCCCCTACTTTTCTAGCCCTCCCCTTTTTCCCTCCAACCTATTTTTTTTTTTAAATCAATATCCATATCTTTTTGTCTTAGGGTCGTTGGTCCACTGCCATGGCATCACAGTCCTCCTCCTCCTAGTTTTCTTAGTCTTCCTCTAGAGATGGGTGTTTCAAAAATGTTGCAGATTTCTCCCCTGTGCCTAGGTTGGCATGAAGATGCACCCTCATTAAATGGGTCACTGGCAGCCTAGGCTCATACGAAGCGAGATGAATGAGGCTGGCTGTCCATCAATCCAGAAAACAGGTGGCATCTATTGGCAGAGAAAAAGTACTGCAGGGGAAAGCTCCACACTGAAGGTGAGTATTGCACTAAAACAGTTTTTTTTTTATTCTTACATACCCTGGACTTCTTTGTGTGTTTCAAAGAGTTACTAAGCCCAGGACCCTGCATTCACTATATCAGGAGTATATAGAAGTATTGTGACTGGTTAAAGCTTGTAGGAGGAGTTTTCATTCTACTCTGACTGTCCTATGAGGCTGCAGGACCACTGACCATCTGTCTGGACAGGGCTGATTGGCCCTGTGCTGATCACATGCACTATCTCAAGAAAAAAAAAAAAATTCTCTAGCAATATACACCAAACTGAGCATGTGCAGAGTTTCCTCAATGGCTCTTTACTATCAGGGGATGGATTGTAGACAGTGGATTAAGGGGAGGATCAGGTAAGACAGGAATAAACAGCCTTTTTACACAATGAAGAGGATAACCCCTTAGGTTCCACTGTGAGTGTAACATGCTTTACTGCATATACAGACTGATTTTACAGTTGTGGGTTTAGTAACACTTTAAACAACAGGACTTCAGCACAGTACCATCTTAAGAGCATTAAAGGGCCCCGGGCAATAATGTGCACTGGGGTTCTGCCTACACTATCACCCACGAGAATAAAAATGCAAATTATCGATAAGGCGATATTTATTAGTACAGCAGTGCCAGGCTAATGACAGCTTCCCTGTTCGATGACTGGGTCCGGTGAACACACACACGAACAGGAGTCAGACTCAACTGTCCTGTGTGTGTGCCTGTTCCCGTGGAGGCAGACAGGCATTCCTGCAGTTGTGGGCTCCCCCTCTACGGCCCAAGTGGCCTGACAGCAGCGCAGGGCTGACAGGCATTGCCACCTGCTAAGTTCGGCAGTGGGCTGCACACGGGAATCGGGACTAATGCTTGGCTGGGGCTGGGTCGATGGGCAGGTGGGGCCCCCGGGCAACTTCCCAGTGTGCCCATTCGGTAAGATGGCCCTGCTTCAGCATTAGTGAAAACAGAGATACATAGATGTGTATCTTTAATATCTGCTTGGAGTTCAGCTTTAACCACTTAAGCCCCAGCCCTATTTCGGACACTTTTTGTTCACAAGTTAAAACCAGTATTTTTTCCTAGAAAACTACTTAGAACCCCCAAACATTATATATATTTTTTTAGCAAAGACTCTGGAGAATAAAATGTCGGTCATTGCAATATTTTTTGTCACGCAGTATTTGCGCAGCGGTCTTTAAAACGCCATTTTTTTGGGAAAAATGTTGAAAAATCACATTTCACTGCATTTAAAAAATACTAAACAGTAAAGTTAGCCCATTTTTTTGTATATTGTGAAAGATGATGTCACGGCAAGTAAATAGATACCCAACATGTTACGGTTTAAAATTGCGCCCCTTTAAATTTATTTAACGGTTACCAGTTTAGAGTTAGAGTGTAGCTCTTTTTTTTTTAATTATTGCACATGCTCTGGCGATCGCGGCGATACCTCACATGTGTGGTTTGAACAGCGATTTCATTTGCGGCTTGACTTCCGTATACGTTTTTTTTGTGCGCGAGCTAACGGTGACGGGGGCGGCTAAATTTTTTTTTTTCCTATTTATTTATTTTTTTTTTAATTTTATTACAGGTTTTAAAAAAAAAAATCTGATCACTTTTATTGCTGTCACAAGCAATGTAAACATCCCTTGTGACACCAATATGTAGTGACAGGTACTCTTTATGGAGGGATCGAGGGTCTAAAAGACCCTAGACCCCTCCATTACACTTCCATGTAAGCAAAACGCCGAAAACTGCGTTTTTGCATACAGCCGTTTTTTAAATTTGCCGCTTTTTGCAGCACAGTAACCCGGAAGTGACATCATGGACGCCGCCTCCGTGTTACGTCATCGGAGACCCGATCAAAGCCGTTTTTGCGGCATTGATCGGGACTCCATCCAGCCGGCAGACGTGCCGGCTGGGTGCTCGGGGCTCCCGGTGGGACGGGAGCCCTGAGCAAAGTCACAGAAGGCGGCGGGAGGGGGGGGGGACGGCCCCTCCCGCTCACCCGGGTAACGATTGAGTGGCTCCCGAGCCGCATCGGTCGTTACGGACGGAAAGCCGACCGTTGACTGTAAACCACAGTACCGGGATGATGTCTCTAGCTAGAGGCATCATCCCGATATAACCCCGCATAGTCTGCCGACGTAGATCTACGTCACTTTGCGGTAAGTGGTTAAGTGTTACTCCGCATTCCCTTGCAAAGCCAGTGCCTTTTTTCATCTGAGCATGCCTCTCCCCAACTTGCAATTAACATGAATGCTCAGCTAAGCCATCGGATTCATGTATAGGAGCCCACCAGCTGACTCTGAGGCCTAAAGCAGGTCCTGTTGCACCCGCACGTCTGACTGCGCTTTTAAGGTCTATGGTCCATTTTAGCCGTGCAGCCCAAGCGAGCAGAATTCTGATGTTTCACTGTATGCAAAAAGCTATCATAGATCTCATTGTGTTGCTTGATCAAAAAATTAGCAGTTATTTCTTTACTGAAATCAAGCAGCCTTTAAAAAAAATATATCCATTTCTTCTTGGTTAATCAATTTGTCCAGCGAATAACCCAACACTTTCAAAATTATCTTTGCTCTTTTTTAATTGGACATGTCCTAGCCAAACTAACCAATGTTTAGCAATTAGCCGTCCCCTTATATCTGTGAAATATTTTCTGATTACAAGCCATGGCATTGAATTATTGAACACAAATGAATCTTGAATGAATTGATGGCGCCTTGGGGGATAAGTGTCGGAATCCTCAGATATCAGATTCTTTTAATGGAAATAGGAAATAAGAATTTTAATAGAATTTTTAACTAAAGATCTTGAAACAAAACTACACCTACATTTTAATTGAATTTCTGACCTAAATTAAAGGAACATGTTATAAATCACTGGGAATCGGTTTAAAAAGGGAAAAAAAAAAAAAAAAAGCCCTTTTTTTCACTTCTACCCGTATTCAGCTCAGATGTAGCTTTAACAGACCCAGATAAATGTTAATAAAATACCCGAATTTGGAAATTAATGGCTACGGGCTGCTTAAGAGAGATATCATTGTATTTCATGAATATTTTGATTTTGCGATTAGATCAAACCGCATTGAATTCCTAAACAGTTATACCAGAGGTCTGGCGATCATAAACTGCTCTCATTTTAAATAAATTATTTTCCTTGCACATCTGCTGATATGGTATAATTAGAAATAGGTGGCTTGCATTTACTGTACTATTTACATGACTTTACATCTACACCTACTGATCTAGAGTCTGCCAGGAAATGTAGCGTTTCCTACGTCTCCAAATATACCTTGCCTGCCGAGATAGCAGGTTATATTGTGATGTTAAGAAGATTCTTTATTTACAGGAAAAACAAAAGAGTGTCACTTGCCAGTTCTGGAAAACATTGATTAGGCCGGTTATGTTATTTCTATTCAGAAAATCGTATTTACATCTCTCCTGTTTCCTTTTCTTTTGTGGCAGATAAAATCTGTATCTTGTAAACTGCGAAACGCGTGCCTATTTTCTCTCTTGCACTGTCTGTCTGTATAGAGATTTGGCGCTTAGTGAAAAGAGGCGGCTTTTGGAAGCAAGTAATTACTCTGCTCATATAAATAAATAATGACCATGTAATTATAAATACATTCACATCTTTTTTTTTTTTAAAGTGCATAAAGCAGAGATATGCTCTAAGCCCCATATTAAGACAGATTACATTCATATGCAGCTACCTTCCTGTATTCTTATATGTAACACATATGTGCTTACTTTTACACATAAGCTGGACTTTTAAGTAACTCTACAACAGGGATCCTCAAACTACGGCCCTCCAACTGTTGCAGAACTACACATCCCATGAGGCATTGTAAAACTCTGACATTCACAGACATGACTAGGCATGATGGGAATTGTAGTTCCCAAACAACTGGAGGGCCGTAGTTTGAAGACCCCTGCTCTACAAGTTTGTATGAGTAAATTCCTGGCATGTCACAATATGCACAAGGTGAGAGGCTGCAGCAGAGGCTGATCTGTGTCATACATTTGTGAACATGTGGATAATGCTCGGGCGGTGGTGTCTAGATGGAGGTTTGCCAACATCCCTAATATAGTATAAGTCCCTAGGGGAATTTTCGCTTCTTATACATTTGTGAACACAGCCAACTGCACAGTCAGGAGCATCTCTACATTTTTTTTTGGGGGGGGGGGGGGCGGCTGTGCTGGTGCTGGGAGGTATACGTGGGGTAGCTAAGTCCCCGACTCCAAATCCCATGTTATGATAAAAAGCAGACATAACATAACAGGAGCCCAACACAAAATACAGTGTGTATTGCTTAGCGTGTAGTATGCCACCATTTCTTGTTTGCTTTGCTATAGTTTAGACCAGGGGTCACCAAAGTTTCTAGGCCAAGGGCCAGTTTATTGCCCTTCAGACTTTATTGTGGCCAGTGGGAGTGGAAATATTCTTGTCATCAGTGGGAATAAACATTGTCACATTTGGTATTTGGGGGAGGAATTGCGCTCCATTGTTGGCATTATAGGGATAAATAGTGCCCCATTATTGGTATTATTAGGAGAAATGGTGCCCCAATGTTGGTGTCAGTTGGCAGAATAGTGTCTCGTATCATTGGGAGGAATAGTGCCCCAATGTTGGTGTCAGTTGGCAGAATAGTGTCTCGTATCATTGGGAGGAATATTGCCTCAAGGGCCGGATAAAAGCAAGCAAAGGGCTGCATTCGGCCTCCTGGCCACAGTTTGCAGACCTTTGGCTTAGACTAAATAGAGCTTGGGTGGCTGGGGGTACAATACAATAAAAATAAGCCCCATTGTTTGTGTTTTAATAGTAAAAAAGGCCCCATTGTTGGTTTCAGAGACAGACAATTTTAACCACCAGCATTGGTCTCAGTGCCAGTAATAAAAACCCCCAGCATATTAGGGCAGTCAGGGCAAGAAATAACCCACAGCAAGCCTCGGGGCAAGCAATAACCCCCAGTACAATAAACAAAATCCCAGCATGATAAAACTCCAAGCAAAATAATCATCTCCAGCACAATAATAAGCCCAGAGCACAATATTAAACACTAGGACAAAAAAATAACATCCAGCACAATAATAAAACTCACACGGGAGGGGCACAGGGGGGAAAGGGGGGGGGGTAATAGCAGCATTTAACTCCCTACCTCCCCACAAAGTGCCCCCAGATCACACTGCCCTACCCTCTATGACAGCCTGTGTCCTCAGAGCCAGGCAGGAAATATGGTGACCGGAGTGAGACAATATGGTGAAGCTCAGCAACAACTGGGACTTATGGGATATTTGGGGGGTGGGGGGTGGGCGCTGTGCAGTTGTTTTTGACAGTCAGTTTAAGGCCTTAGCATGGGTGCCAATTTTTTTTATAGCAGAAAAACACATTTTTCCCCAGATTCCACTCTAGTTCACCCATGCCACAAGCTCTTCCTTCCTTTCTCTTGCCTTTTGCACAGCATACCAGAAATAACTACTCTTGATTCTAAGTATTGAAAGCTGTGGGATTACTCTGCAGACCACAGAGAAGTGACCTATCTGAGAAGACCTATACAAGCCCTCTTTCTAAAACAGGGGTCTCCAAACTGTGGCCCAAGGGCCAGATGTGGCCCTTTGCTAGCCTTTTTTTCGGCCCTTGAGGCACTATTCCTCCCACTGATAGGGTGCACAATTTTTCCCCCTCTGACACCAACTATGGGGTACTATTTCTTCCACTGATACCAATGATGGGATACTATTCCTCCTACTAATAGCGGCACTACTCCTCCTATTGACCACCAACCCTGAGACATTTATTCTCACTGATGCCAGGCCCAGGACATTTTCTGCCCCCGCTGGCCACAATCAGGCCCTCCTAAAGTCTGAAAGACAATAAACTGGCCCTTTGTTTGAAAAGTTTGGAGACCCCTGCTCCAAAAGGTGAAAATCAGAGTCTGCAATATGGCAATCATTTTGCTGGTGCTTGCTGCTGATGGAAGTTCATAAAGAATTTTTGGGGATGATAAAGTACACTTAAAGATAACATACCAGATTGACAGTGCTCAGGACCGGTATGTGTGGCTTAGTAACACAGTTCCACAAAATGTAAATAGCTGCAGGTAGTATTTAATCATTTATTCATTTCACTTCACAAACAGAAGCATACAAGTAAAAAAAGTCTAAAACCAATAAATAATAAATGAAATAATAATTACAGGATCCAACCAACACTAAGCTTGGGCTCCATCTCCGTTCCCTCTGACTCTATCCGGCCCACAACCAATGTCAATTCCGGTCTGTGGCTGAACTGATGCCGGCGTCCGAGTGTCGGGACGGTAGGCCTCACACTTACAAGGTCCGGTTACATCAGTATATAATTTGGGCTTTTCTGGCTCTTTACATGAAACATGGAGCTTTTGATGATCCATTATTGCTATTGGGTATGGTAATGACTGGCTCCTGTCATTATTATTTCATTGGTTTTAGACTTTTAGGACTTTTACGGTTATGCTTTTGAAGTTGAATGAATAAATTATTGAATACTACCTACAGTGGCATCTTGCTATTTACTCTCTGTGGAGCTGTGTTACTAAGCCACACATACAGGTCCTAAGTGCTGTCAATCTAGTATGTTTGCTTTGTTTTGTCCACTGCTCCAAGTGGTTTTTATAGCAGCTGGGACCAACAGGAGTTATTCCTCTCTCACATTTGAGAGACATCAAGAGGTTCAGACTTTAGACTTTGGTTGTTTTTCTTAACCACTTCAGCTCCGGAAGGTTTTACCCCCTTAATGACCAGGCCATTTCTTGCAAATCGGCACTGCGTTACTTTAAGGAACAATTGCGTGGTCGTGCGACGCTGTACCCAAAAAAAATTGATGTCATTTTTTTCCCACAAATAGAGCTTTCTTTTGGTGGTATTTGAACACCTCTGCGGTTTTTATATTTTGCGCTACAAACAAAAAAACGTGTGACAATTTTGAAAAAAAACACAATATTTTTTACTTTTCACTATAAAACATTTAAAAAATGAAATTTTTTATCAATTTAGGCCATATTGTATTCTGCTACCTATTTTTGGTAAAAAAAAAATCCCAAAAAGCGTATTTTAATTGGTTTGCGCAAAAAGTATAGCGTTTACAAACTATAGGAATAGGGGACACAGACAGCAATAAAAACTGACAAGTATTCTAATCCCTCTTCACTCTAAATCCCTCTTCACAACTAAAAAAAAAAAAAAATGTCCTTTAGTTTTACCCTAAAGCACTCTCAAGCACCCCCATGGCACATCCATTGAGCAAAAACACCAGGATTTATGTTGTGTTGCCTTGGAGCCATCATCTCAGTTCAGAGAGTTGTTGATGGCCCCTCCTGATGGTGTCTATATAAAGATAGCTCTGTTTTGTTTTTTTGTTTTTTTAAGACAATCAGATGGAGGCATTGTGAGGGTGATCTCTGAGATAATCATTGAGGAATTAAGAGGGGAAATAATTACCTGAAAGTGTTACACTTACACAATTCTTAGTATGCCTGATCTTACCATGAAAAGATACTTATGGGTCTACTTTTATCTACTTATAAGAAAACTTCAAACAAGCATAATAGGTCTGGCAAGACATCTCTCAGATAAACCCCCTCCATGGGTACCAATAGTAGCTCAAACCAAAAAAATTCAAAAAAGAGCGCCGGACCAAAAAACCAATGACAGGTCATAATAAAACAGTCAACGTGTTTCGGGGGCCAAACCACTCCCCCTTCTTCAGGGCTATAAGAGCAAAAATAACACATAATCATAGTAATGTTTGCAAGTTTTGCATGTACATACCCCAAAAAATAACAACAGAAAAAATATTATTTATTGACAAGAAAAATATTGCATGAAATTCAATATTCTTATAAAAAAAATAGGATATACTATAGATAGATACCATATTTTCTGGCGTATAAGATGACTTTTGAACCTCAAAAAAATCCCACAAAAATGGGGGGGGGGGTCGTCTTATACGCCGAGTATAATATCTCCAAGGTACCCTAAGTATAAGTATTACCGGTAGATGTAATCTTAAGGCGCTGGCTGTGCGGGAATCCTGTACCGGTATACTGTATGTATCGTAGCTTCGGCTACATACAGTATACCACACTGAGCCAATCACGGTGAGCGATGTATTCTATTATTGAATGCAAAGCCTGCTCCGATTGGCGGAGTAACATCAGTAACATCTGACTCCGCCATTCCGAGCCATTCATCATTATATTATGAGAGATTACATTTACAGTACTTATGGTACCTTGGAGATAAATAGGGCACAGACAGCCAGCACTTTGAGAGATTGCATCTTATACGATAGATAGATAGATAGATAGATAGATAGATAGATAGATAGATAGATAGATAGATAGATAGATAGATAGATAGATAGATAGATAGATAGATAGATAGATAGATAGATAGATAGATAGATAGATAGATAGATAGATAGATAGATAGATAGATAGATAGATAGACTATATAAGCACTACAATTTATGCATATAATAAAACTGTAAAATGAGAATGTAAGTAAAAAAAAGATAAAAATATATATAAATTGTATAAAAATTAAATTTGCATAAAAAATAAAGTCATTTACAGAACTGTAACAGAGCTTGCATTTTTCCAGCTGAGCTATTTGTCCTGGGCTCTGTATTGTCCATATATTCTTCTGTATAATCCACTAGGAAACATGCGCCCTCTAGTGGATTCTCTAATGAAACACTTTGAAAACTTTAGGCACAGTAGAGTTACACAGCTGAGTTTCATTTGGTGGCCTTATGACTAAATAGCATGTAACTGAGTGGAGAACGTTGCTTCATAAAGTTTATGGGCATTTGAAGTCATGCAGTCAATGCAAGTGGTCACAGAATGTCCATGGACAGTAATGCTCCATATCAGTAGCATTAGTAGCATTTTCACTGAATTGTGAGTATCACAGTGCTAAAAAGAAAATAAAGGAACACTTTGAAAACACATCAGATCTCAATGGGGAAAAATAATATCATGCTGGATATCTATACTGATATGGACTGGGTAAAGTGTTAGGAGCGAAAGGTTGCCACATTGTTTGATGGAAATGAAAATTATCAACCTACAGAGGGCTGAATTCAAAGACATCCCAAAAATCAAAGTGAAAAATGTATGCAGCAGACTAGTCCAGTCTTAAATATCATGGCAGCAACTCAAAATTGTTCTCAGTAGTTTGTATGCATGCCTCACAATGTTGGGGCATGCTCCTAAAGAGACGACGGATGGTGTCCTGGGGCAGGGCTGCAGAAAGAAATCACGGAGCTCCGTGCAGGCTACCTGACAGGGTCCCCCCACCCCCAAGAAAATATTCAAGGTATATTTTGATGAAAAATACAATAAAATCATAATTTAGCAGACACAATTCCAACATAACTCACAGAATTCCCGCTAAATCTAAAAGTTAATAAATAAATCTCTGTTTGTGAATGAGGTGTTGGGGCTCATGCACATGGGTGCTGTGGTCTGTGAATCAGTGGTTCCTTTATGTGGCTTGAGCCACCTGGAGCTGTAAAAATACAGCTGCAGGTCCTAATTTGACAGGTATGGGGATACAGATGTACAGCCTAAACACAGACAGTGTGCATTTGGGGACCACTCTCCTTCACACCTGTCCAGTTAGGGCCTGTGGCTGTGTTCATACAGGCGCTTCATCCCCATAGGATGACAGATGGCTCCAGCCCAAACCCCCTCCTTCACACAGCAAGAGTACCTGTGTGAATGACTCCTTGATTATATTTTTCTAACCTAAAAAACAGATCTCTCCAGCGGTGTGCTGTCACTACTAAGAGGCATTCCATCTTCATCTGGTCTTTTCTGTGGTTTCTTGGACTCCAGCTGTTTGGCCAGACTGCGATTATGTAGCTCACCACATGCACACGGGTGTCATGGTCACAGCACAGCTCTCTCAATGGATGGTATGTCATCCATTTAGAGAGCAGTGCACATGCGCTGGTGCTATCAACGGATGCTACGTTTAGAAGTTGTTCACTGTACCTTATTATAGGCTTACATCTAGATACAGGATAAAATATAGAGTTTACTACTGCCAGATCAGTTAGTAAATGGGTAAATAGAAGAAGCTTATACATGGATGCAGAGGGAACTGGCAGTATAGGGGAGAAGAAGCAAAGTTGCATAGATCAGGAAGCAGTCTGGGGGAGAGGAGTGAGAAGCCTAGCCACATAAAGCACACTAAACTGCACTGGGACAAGATAACAGGCAGCTATGGACCTTAAATGTTTCACCCCATGGGAATGCAGCTGATCAGCTGTGACTGTGTCAGGAAGACAGAGCAAAATCCCCTTTGCGGGGTCACCGCCCCCCCCCCCCACTCCTATCTTATCCCAGGGGTGGGTTGGCCATGGGATGCCTTGATAGAATGTGTAAGGTGGCATGTACATCCTTCGCTATGGCGGTGCATTGGGCCCTGCATTATGATCAGGAAGTCATGTAGGAAAACACTGGCAGTGTCTCTGCGTTTGATAACTGCCTGGGCATCCAGGCAGTCTCCCTATCTATTTGGAGGACATGGCATGGTTTGGTTTTGTTAGGTTGTTTTGTCTTTAATTTTCTGGATCACTCGCTGCCCATGGGGGTGTTCCCGTTCTTGTTCTGGGTTCAAAATGTTTTTGTTTCCTGCATTTGGTGGGTGTCTGTTGTTGACACTGCTTGGCTGATTTCTTGTGCTCAGGCCCTGCTGGTTCTACGTAAGGCATGGTGCTGTTGGCTGTGGTCTGGCACGTTGTTCCGCTGGTTCCTAAATGGGCAGGGGATCTTCCTCAGTGCTTTTCTTCTTAGGGATTCTGTCTGATGCTTTGGCAATGTGGGGTGTGCTTATGGATGATACACTGGTGGGTTTGACTTCTGTGGTGGTGTTGGCCCAGCGGCGTTTTGCCGATTGCCTTGGCGGTCCATTTTGGTTATTCTCTTATGCCCGCCCTGTCGTGCTTGGGGACAGGTTTTAAATCATTGTTTTGCACTAGCTATTGTGGGCGCTCGGGCGCCTGGTCATGGTATTGTCTTTCCTGGGATGGTGGGGATTACGTTGGAGTCGGGGGGAATCCTTTCTCTAACCCTGCGATAGTAGAGTGTTGTGGCTGGCGGATGCCATGTGTTGTTTAGTTATAAGCTTGGTGTCACCACCGGCTCTACAGGTTGTGGTACGCATTCAGTGCCGGTGCTAGGCAGGTCATTGGCCGCTGCCATGGTGGGTAGGCTGGGTTTACTGGAAATTCGTGTTTTGTTTGTTTCCTCTGGTTCTCTGTATATGGTTCTTTGGTCCTATGGAATTTTTCTTTCCACTGTAACAGGTTTGTTTTCTCTGTGTCAAGTTTGGGGTTCCTGCGAACAGCGACGTGCCTGTTTCGTTTTTATGTGGCGGTCAGGTCAGCTTCACCTTTGGGTTTGGCGTTGTTGTCATTTGTATACGTTGTTTCTGCCGTCCTTGCTACTGGTTGTACTAACTCCTGATTGCTGCTCTTTTGTTGTTTCCGGGTGCAATTCTCTGTAACTGGTGTACCAGATTGTTCCTTGGCCATACTGGCGGTGTAGCCTTGCAGATTTGGGGGTTATATGTGAACAACAACGTGTCTGGGTCGTTTTTATGTGGCGGTCAGGTCAGCTACGCCTTTTGGGGTTGGGCATTGTTGGCCTTTGAATTCTTGGTTTATGCAGTCCTTGTCACTAGTTGTACTAACCCCCGATTGCTGCTCTTTCGTGTTTCGGGGTACATTTCTCTGTAACTTGTGTGCCTGAGATTTCCTTGGCCACACTGGCGGTGTAGCCTTGCAGTGCTGTACTGCTTATATGACTATGTTCAGGAGCTGGCCGCGTGGTTGTTACCTCTTCGGAGGTGGTAAGCAGATTTGGGTTCGGTTCCTAGGTTTGGCGTGTCTGCAGGTCGGGCAGCGTGTTCTTGAAAAAAGGGGTTAAAACGGTTGGTGGTTCATTATTGGGCATTATGATTATGGAAGCTTTCAGTCTCAGCCTTTCGCTGCTAATTGGTGGATTTTTCTTTCATTTCTTTCATTTTTGTTTCCGGTCTTGGGTCGCTGGATTTTTTTCGTTTTGGGCAAAGCAGGACCAGGCATCGGTGGTTGGGGGCCTTCTAGACGAGTCCTGTGTAATTTTTTTTATTTTTTTAATTTCCTTGCATAAGATAATTTTCCCTGGTCCGTTCATCTTCTTAGGGAGGTGTATTCCTGTGGGCCTTGGTGTTGACCTTCCCTTGAGCTTGTATGATTGGTGAGCTGGTTTGTTTTCATGACTTGGGGCGTACAGTTTCCGAGTGGTTGCATTTGGTGCCATCTCGGTCAGTGTGTTGGTTTCTGCGTTTCCAAACTGACGAGGTGGGGTTTGTGAGTGTAGTAGGTGGGTGTGTGCCCCTTATGTCCACGCGGTTTGGGCTGTTCCCTGCTCTTAGTAGTGGGATATGGCCCTCTTCTTCTTCATTAGGACGTTTGGTGCTGTCTCGAGCACAATTTGTAAGGTTGGATGGTTTATCGATTTTGGTTTGCGCACTTAAGGTTTGTTTGGGGCATCGGCTGGGGTGTCTTGTGGTTCCCCTGTGTTTGTCGCCCTCACTTGTGCTGATTATGTCTCCGCCTTGTTTGGCCTGTATGTTTTGTTTTACTGTTTGTCCCTCCTCTTTGTGCATCCCTGGGGGGATAAGTCTGGGTTCCTTACTGGTACTACCTACTGCATTTGTAGAGGGGGCACTCCTGTGTAGTAGTGCGTGCTGGGTTTCAGTCGCCCGGCGTAGTGGACGGCGACTGAGGCATTCCCGGTGGGAGGATACACTGCATTTGATTGGGACACCTGGCTTAGGTTGGGTGGGGTCGTTTCCATGGTGGAGTGTTCGGCTCGATTGGTTTGGGCCCCTTGGTGTGGCTGTACATGCCGGGAGATGTTGTGTGGGGTTTGGATCTCGGTGCAAGCTTGTTTATTGCAGTGCATTTTGACTTACGTCTTGCACTTGCTGTCCAGGGTTGACACTTGTTTGGTCTGAGATGGGCATTGTTACTCACTGGCGTTTGGGCGGTCAATGGGGAGCCTGATCGTGGCTCAGGTTTAGGTCGATGTGAGGTGTCCCGGTTGGTGGTCCGGGGGGTGGTTTTTGGGGTGGTTCAACATTGGTAATTGGAAGTTGAATTGTGGTGGGTACTGTTGTGGTGAAGGGTTTTACTTGGATACTGTGGGTATTAGGCGGTGGTGTTGGTGTGCAGGCTGGTTTTTCAGAGAGTACAGCAGGTTTGTGGGGCAGCACAAACACGAGGTGTCATGTTTGTGCGGTGGTAGCGGGGTACAAGGTCCTGGTAGATAAGTATGGTGCAAACTTATACTTGGTAGGGACCCCTCTGAGTTACGGCTCCCAGATGGTGCAAACTTATACTTGGTAGGGCCCCGTCTGAGGTATGGCTCCCAGTAGTTGGTATGTTGGTACCTGCGACTGGTTGTCTCCGAGCGGGTGCTGTGGGGGCTGGAGGCCTTATTAAGTCGGACGCAGGTACCTCCTTCTTTTAAGCCTACCGGGACCTTGAGGCTCCAATAAAAAACTGGGTTTATCATGTTATTTACCTGTTATGTATACAGTTTGTTAATAAAAGGCTGCTATGGCCATTTAACTCCAACCTGTGGTTATGTGGTTATTTATAATGGAGGAGGAGAGTGATGATCAGAGCAGAATGGAGACAAATCATCTTTAATCCCCTAGTCAAGTGAAGCCCTGAATAAAGAAGAGAAGAGACATAGACCGAGGGCCGGCATGACAGGGGTTAAAGGGGTTTGGGACAAGGAGGTGTTTTTCAGCCCAGTACGATAGAGAATACAAGTGGTGGGACTTTTAATTGGTGTTTTGGCCAGAAAGGGGTGGAGCTACAGGGAGAGGTCAAGCTAGGGTCCTTAGGAAGTCTTCAGTCGGAGGAAAGCTGCATTGGAAAATATTTCCCACCCTCCCTCCTATTTTCTTGTATTTTCTTGTTTTTTCTGACATTTGGTTTTGCGGTCCACCGCCCTTGTTTTTTGTTTTAACAGAGGCTTCTTTTGGGGTGTTTTTTTGTCATGGCAGCAAGCGGGGTACAAAGTCCTGGTAGGTTAGTATGGTGCAAACGTATACTTGGTAGGGACCCGTCTGAGGTACGGCCCCCAGATGGTGCAAACTTATACTTGGTAGTGACCCATCTGAGGTACAACTCCCAGTAGTTGGTATTAGGGGTGTAGAAAATAATCGTTGCATCGATGCATCGCGATGCGGCCTTGAATGTTTCAAATCCGATGCTGAGGACCGGCCGCATTGATGCGTGGATGGCGTCATACCGGCTCCCCCCGCCTCTCCAAGGACAGCCCTGCTGGCTGCCCGTGCACTCAAAAGTTAAAACAAATTACTGTCAGTGACTCCGTTTCGGGGACACTTCCAGTGTGTAAGGGTTAATGTAAACTGATGCCTGATTTTACCTCATCATCTCCGGTCTTTTCATCTCTGTCACAGTCAAGTGCCCTCTGGCCGGCCGATCTCCTCCTCCTCCTCCTCCTCCCCGCAGGCCGAGTGCAGGAATGCAGACTGAGGATGAAAATACTGGAGAGAATAAGATAATCACTCAGGCATCAGTTTACATTAACCCTTGCACTGGCAGCCGGCAGGGCTTTCCTGTGAAGTGCAGGGGGGGGGGCTGCTATATAATGTAAATTGGCTGTGTTATGTCAATGGGGGGTTGTGTTATGTCAATGGGGGGGCTGTGTTATGTAAATGGGGGGCTGTGTTATGTCAAAGGGGGGGCTGTGTTATGTCAATGGGGGGCTGTCTAATGTTAATGGGGGGCTGTGTTATGTAATTGGGGGCTGTGGGCAGTAATCGTGATGCATCGATAATCGCTCACATGATAATCATAATCGAATCGTGAGACCAGTGAAGATGCGCAGCCCTAGTTACCTGCGACTGGTTGTCTCCGAGCGTGTGTTGTGGTGGCTGGAGGAATAATTAAGTCGGACGCAGGTACCTCTTCTTCGATGCCTACCGGGCCTTGAGGCTCGAGTAAAAAACTGGGTTTAACATGTTATTTACCTGTTATGTATACAGTTTGTTAATAAAAGGCTGCTATGGCCATTTAAATCCAACCTGTGGTCATGTAGTTATTTATAATGGAGGAGGGGAGTGATGGTCAGAGCAAAATGGAGACAAATCATCTTTAATCCCCTAGTCATGCATAATGTGCTAGTAGCAATACAGCATGGCACTTCAGGTGCACTACTTTTCAGATGTACAGACCCCAAACAAAAAAAAAGATGGCTTCATGTTGAACTGTATGGAGCCTTTCGACTCCCCTCCTCTGAATCCTCTCACTTCTACATTTATCAGCCTAAATGTAGCCACAAATTTCAAATTGTAATGTGTATGATTACCTATACCCCTATACAGGACTTTTCCCTCCCCATTCTGTGACTGGACAGTGAAAGGACAAGCAGCAGACTGATGAGCTCACCTTTCTGTCATTCTTCTCTCTCCTCCTATCAAAATGCTTTTTGCACTTCAGCAGAACTGACTGGCTCCTTAACCACTTTACCACCGGAGGATTTTCCTGCTAAAAGACCAGGGGTTATTTTGCGATTTTTTACTGCGTGACTTTAACGGACAATCGCGCGGTCGTGCGACGCTGTACCTAAACGAATTTCACGTCCTTTTTTTCCCACAAACAGAGCTTTCTTTTGGTGGTATTTGATCACCTGTGCGATTTTTTGATCACGCGCTATAAACAAAAAAAGAGCGTAATTTTTGCAAAAACAACAATATTTTTCACTTTTTTTTATATGAAATTCCCCCAAAAAAAAATGTAAAAATCAAAATTTTTTAAAATTTTCGGCCAATTTGTTTTACGCTACCTATGTTTGGTAAAAAAAATCGCAAAAAGCGTATTTTGATTGGTTTGCGCAAAAGTTATCGCGTTTACTAACAAAGGGAAAGATTTTTGTCATTTTTGGTGTTTTTTTTTTTAACGAGTAATGGCGGCGATCTGCGATTTTTTTTGCGGTACTGCGACATTGCGGCGGACAGATCGGACCCTTGACTGACATTTTTGACACTTTTGGGGGTACCAGTGACATTACTGCAGTAATCAGTGCTATATATATGCACTGTTACTGCAAAAATGACACTGGCAGGGAAGGGGTTAACAGTATTGGACAGGGAGGGGTTAAGTGTGTCCTAGGGGCGTGATTCTAACTGTGTAGGGACATGGCTACTAGTGTAAAAACAAAGATCAACAGTTCTACATAGTAGAACTGTTTGATCTTCACTTTTACACAGGGAGAACTGACAGGTGGCTTGTTTACACAAGCCGCTCTGTCTTTCTCCCGCTGTAGCGGCGATCGTAGTGTGACCGGCGGACATCGGGTCCGCCAGTCACACTCCCGCACTCCTCCGTGAACGAGCCGAGGCGGGCGCGCGCCTCGGCGGGCGCGCGCCCGCCCGCTATTGGCTCTGGAAGGAGTGACAGGCGAGCGACGTAGACCTACGTCACTCTGCCTGGCCGGGGC